>NC_081408.1:102504842-102560813 GCF_030272615.1 Cryptomeria japonica | reverse complement strand
AACTGTACTTCTGGAATTAAGGTTTATTCATAGAGATGAAAAAACTCTTTTCAACACGCAAAAAGTTTGGAGGACCAATAGGAGGGCACCCCTTTCTAGACACACGGTCCCTACAAATTTTTTCGTATTTTGCACAGTAGCTTTGAATCATCTCAAACTTCTCAGATCCAAGTGCACGACTAAATCCCGAATCTGTAGCTCACTGTTTTAGCATACTTTGTATCCATTTTCAGCATTTACTCCTAATTAAATTAATAAACTTACAAAAGAGGGTCAATTGTGTTTTAATCCATTCCAATTTTCTTAGTATTCAATCCTTGTATCAATTGGGATTGGATTTAGTAGATTCATTCCCCTCTTTTGAATGTAAAGTCCCTCCTAAGTGAAAATTTGTAACCTAGTGAATTCCCTCTTCTTCTAACTGGTGGATTGGCTAAGGTTCTCCAATTTTCCACTTACATTTGGTGAACCCGACATGTCTTATGCTTTCTTCTAATTTTTATTTTTCAGATTTGAGTGCATGCAATTTAAAATTCATATATTCAATTACAAGCTTAATTTATTTGCAATTTTAAAAAATTTAGAGGTTAAATTCACAAAAACACTAATTTTTAGATTCAAAATTGAGCTTGTCATTTGTCTAAATTGGATTGATTGTTTCAGATATGAGAACTTGTCAATTTTGCATATCATGTTTTCATTTACACTTTCAATTTTTAATTTTTTTAAAAATTAAGTGGTTAAATCTTAAAACCCTAATTTTAAATTTTAAACTTGACCTTGTGGATTGTGTAGGTCTTCAATTCATTTTCAGATTTGAGACTTGGCTTTACTTTCAAAATTCATTTTCCCTCCTTGCAAAATTCAAATTTTCAAATTAAAATTTTTAAAATTAAGTGGTTTATGCAACAAACCCTAATTTTTAAATTTCAATTAATCTTGTCTAATTTCAAATCTTCCTTTAAGCAATTAATTGGATCAATTAAATCTAAAATCTCTTTTTGTCCCTCTAGACATTATAAAAGTCGGCCCTTAGGTGTGGCCTTTTTGTTGTCCTTTCAATTAATCCTTTTATCAAACATCCTAAGTGTGTCCTATTTTGACCTTCATGGCTTAATTTTTCATATTCTGACATCTCCAATTTCCACATCCTTCTAGAATTCACATTAAAATCATAAAATATTGCTTCCTTGAAAATTTGGGAAAAAATTGGTCGAACCGTGTCTTCGAACCAAGTCGCTACCTACTTGGTCCTGACTTTTTCTGCTCAAATTTTGGGAGCTTGTTTTGACTGTATTTTACTACACAATTATAGAGATTTGCAAAATTTTATTGGTTTTAGGTCACTCTAAGGTCAATAATAAATATGAATTTAAACATTTCCATTGTCAATTTAAATTTTAAAATTAAGTGGTTCACTACGAATACCCTAATTTTTAAAATTAAATTGATTTCTTCATTTCAAAATCTCAAAATTTTAATTAAGAGGTTCAAATTGGATAACCCTAATTTTAATTTTGACTTTCCCTCCTTTCAATTTCTTTTCCCTAGTGAATGAGTTTTACTACTATTAGTCCTACCTATAGTGTCCCCATTAGAAGAAGTTGTAGAATTAAGGCTGCCCAAGGTTTAATTACCGAGGAAATGAAGCCTAATTTGGCTAGCTTTTTCAATGAGGATATTGTTGCTTCTTCCCATCCTTCAGATATTCCTATTTATCCTCTTGATAATTCTCACAATGAGGAGGAATCACTAACTAGAGTATCTGTTAACCAATTGGCAAAGATGGACAATCAATTTGACAATCTTCAGCAATGGATGAGTCAAGAATACCCAGATAGTGAAGATCATGCCTATGAAGAGTTTTGCTGAAAACCTAGGTCAAGTGAATCATTCTATTCCTTTGACAGCTTCTATGACTAGTGTTCCTACCTTCACATCAAATATCATGGCTACCTCTACACAAAATATCACACCTATAAATGTTAGTCATGGGGGAAATACCCCTTCTTTCATTCCTCTTACCATGAGTGTTCCCCTTGTTACCCAATCACATTCACCACCTATAAATGTTAGTCAAGGGGGAAACTCCTTTAATCACAATTATTTCATTCCTCCCATGAATCTTCCTTGTCCTACCCAATCTTCTCCATTACCCAATTAGTGTTCCACCTCCTTATTCTCAACCTTTTCCTTCATTCAACAATGTTACTCCTCCCTCTCAATCCAACATGTCTAGTTCCAATCCTTCTACTGAAGCTACAATCAATAGTCTTTCCCAAATAGTATCTTCCTTACATCAACAAATAGATTCCATGAATCAATCCAAGTATAATGTGCCCATATTTGATGTAGCCAGCACATTATCCCATGACATTGTTAGAGCAATCCCTCCTAAACATGTAGATGTCCCTTGATTGGAACTTTATAATGGAAAAGGTGATCCTTTAACTCATGTTAAAACATTCCAAACTTTGTGTAGTAACTTTTCTCACGATCAAAGGTTGTTATATTCAACAATTTAACAATAACATTGGTCCTAAAGTTACTTTGATTGATTTAATGCATTGTAAACAAGGTGTTAAAGAAAAAGTGACTGATTTTATTGGTAGATATAAGCATTTGTATTCTTAGATTTATTTTCTTGCACCTGATCAATATATTCAAAATATTTTCATTTCTAATTTACAAAAAAGACATTAGGGATAAACTTCTTTAAACCGAGTTTACTTCCTTTCCGCAGTTGTGTGTAGTACTTCAAAATTATCATCTAACTGTGAGTTAGTTGGAACCATCATCTCCTTCCATGACTCCAAGTGATAAGGGTGATAGTGTTGAACAACTATTTGTGAAGTTCAAACCAAACAAAGGATTAATTAAAATCAATGACAACAACAACAATAGTTAGTTCGTAGGTGCTATAGGTGTGCCTCCTTTATCTAAATTCTTTAGAAGAGAAAAAGAGTTTACTCCTTTGAATGAATCTTTGCATAGAATTATGTCTCAATTAATACAAAAGAATATGTTGAAACTTCCCCAAATCAAACCATTTGATCCTGTTGGTGTAAATAAATATTCATTTTGGATATTATTACACTTTACTTAAGTTAACTTAGGATAATGCATCTCTTCGTAGTTTGGATTTGAGACACTTAGGGAAGTGTGCACATAGGGATAGAGCTTGTAGGAGAAATTCCACCTTTTGTGGTCTTATTTTGCTATTACACTCTACACTCGGTCGGTCATCCACCTCTTGTGGAATATTATATTATTTCTCCTACCTACCCCTAGTATTTCTTACCTACCCTTGTTTCTTATTGAGCCACATGTCATAATTGTGTGCTCATACATCCATATGGCCTTGCCTATATAAACAGGCCTATATTCATTGTATTGGTTAATCCAGTTGATCATTTGCATATTGATGAGAATACAGTTTGTTCTTGTCATTCTATTATCTCTCTTTTATGCTTTTCATTGTGCCCTTGATCTTGGCAAAATCCTACATGGTATTAGAGCCATTGGGGCTTCATTGATTGGTTTTTGGAGACATCGTGGAAGGCTTCTATTTTTGGATTTGGGGATCTTCATTTTTTGGGGGCGTCATACAGCAATTTGGACATCACCGTTGAATCCGGGAGGCCGTTTCCATAAATTTTGACTATAAAGTCAACCTATTTTGGTGAGAAATTTGTTTTCCCCATTTTGGCTATTATCGTATGGATTTCAAAAAAAATTTATTATTTTTTGAAAAAAAAAATCAGAAAAATCAAAAAATCATCAAAAAAAAAAATCAATTTTTTTTTTTGGTTGTTTGGGGGTCCACAGACCCCCCCCATACTCTGTCGTGCCCTGCAGGTCTGACGCCCAACTATACTCTGCAGTGCTTGCAGCACCTGCCGGCCCGCACTCCTCTAAAGCCCGCCGCCACTAGTGCTGGCCGTCCATTCCACCTGCCGGCCGCCCAGACCACCCGTCGGTCACCTCATCCTCCTACCGGCCGGGACTCAGACACCGTCGTCGGCCACTGCGCCTCTAACTCACCATGCAGAGCCCAGTCAGCTGCCGGGACCCCGCCATGTGGCACACATGCAGTCCAGCCATACGCCCAGTCACTATCACATGGAGTCCAACCGTACGCCACGTCACCCACCACGCAGACTACCACATCAGCCTGTCCGTACAATACGGACGCCCAGTTAGCAGGGAGGTGAAGTTTGCGCGATGGTCATATGGCCATCAAATTTAAGCCAGTGATTTGCTGACATCAGTGCCACATCAGCAGCTTTTTGAAAATTTTCAACCCCTCTCCATTGAGCTTTTCAATTTTGCAGTCCAACTATGAAAGTCCATATCTTGCTCATTTTTGCTCCTTTTTTGGTGCAATTTTCTTTGAAATGGGCTAAAATTTCATGATCTTCATAGTGGTGTAGTTATTTTTTGATTTTGATGCACAGGTTTTTTGAAATTTTCAGATTCTCTCAGCTGTACCTGTCCAATCCTCAATTCTGCAACTACAAAGGCCTCGTTTGAGCTCATACGACCTCCTTTTCAGGTGTCATTTTTTTTGAAAGTGCATTATTTTTTTGTCTACTTTCATAATCTATGATAAGATTTTAGAGATTTTGAGTGGAAATTGTACTTTCAGATATTGGTCTTATTTGGCCTATTAAGTACTTGTAATGTGCTTGGATCTTAGTTTAGATCTCTTGCATTATCAATTTGAGTCTCTTTTGGCCTTATTGAGGCAGTTGTAAAATTGTAATCAGAAGTCCACTTTGCCATTTTTTGCAAGTGGCCCATTATATACGCACTAAGTATAAAGTGCCAAATCATCACTTTTGGGGGGGGTTCTTTGATTGAGTGAATTTGGGGGGGTGTCTTGTGTGATTGTGCCTCTCTTTGTGCTCTTTCCATTTTTGTTGCAATGAGTCCTCATAAATTTCCACCTTTAACTCCACATAATTATGCATCATGGAAAATTAAAGTTCGGAGTAATTTAATGGAAAAGGGTCTCACACATTACATAGATGGAACAATAATAGCACCACCTAATCCTAAGGCTGATCCAAATTCTCAATTAGAATGGCTCACAAAGAATTGCATGCCTCTTGGAACTTTGCGCAAGTATGTATCAGATGACCTCATTTTTCACATTGAGAAGTGTAAAACAATCAAGGAGGCTTGGGATATGTTTCAGAAATTGTATGGTCAAGTTGATGAAATCAGAGGCTATCAGATTGACAATGAGCTCACCAACTTTGATCCCAAGAGTTTTGATACAATCCAAGATTATGTCACCAAAGCAAATGAGCTAAGAGAAAAGCTTAAGGATTGTGGAATTGACAAAAAGGATGCTCAGTTGATATTCAACTTGTTGGACAAGCTTGCACTAGAATATGCAGCATTTGTGTCTAGCTTCCAAACTCATCGTTTGAAAGTGGGGAGTTCCTATGTTATGCCTTCATTTGATGCTTTCACAAAAATGTTGATATTGGAATAATCTAAGTTGTTGAACATGGGGCTTCTCAAGTCTTCAAAGTCCAAGGCTTTGGTGGCAAATCAAGGGAATCAAGGAAGTCAAGGCAAAGATTCCAACAAGAAGAAGAAGCACTCTAAGTCTACACCACACCAGGAAAAAGGACAATCATCCTCTCCATCACAAGGCAATTTTACATCCTCTTCCAAGAAGGGGACACCACCTAAGAAGGATAAACCAACTTGTGCATATTGCAAGAAGTATGGTCATGATGAGCATCGATGCCACGCAAAGCAAGTTGACGAGTTAACTAATCTTCTCAAGAAAAACAACATCAACTTGCCATCCGCCTACACAAAGAAGGATTCATCTCCTTCCTCTTCCTCACAGTCTAAGGGAAAAGGGCAAGCATTTGTGGCTACAACAGGTTCTTCACAGTAATGGATACTTGACTCAGGTGCCTCATATCACTACAAAGGAGCAGTTTTCTTCATTGGAGCCATCTAAGGTACCTCACATTTACATAGGTGATGATACACAAGTAGAGGTTGAAGGGAAAGGTTCAGTTGACATGGATGATGGAACATTTGAGAATGTTCTCTATGTTCCTAACTTGTCTACCAACCTTCTCTCGATCTACCAAATCACTCACTATGGGAATGGGAAAAAGGTTGAGTTTACACCAGATTCAGTTGTGGTAAAGGAACTTGATGATGATGCCTTGGTAGCAATGGGACAAGTCAATGATAACTCAAGGCTTTATTCATTCTCCCACTTTGTGCCAACTTCACCTTCTAGGGCCTTGCTTACTCATTCAAATTCAGAAAGTAAGCTATGGCATGAGTGGTTTGGTCACCTCAACTACTGCTACCTTCAATAGCTCAGCACTAAAGACATGGTCACAGTCTACCTCGAATCAGTTTTTCAGAGGGTGTATGTTCAGGTTGTTCCATGGGCAAGCATCTTGACGAGAAGTTTGATAAGGGGAAAGCTTGGAGAGCTTTGGAAGTTCTTCAACTTGTTCATAGTGATGTAGCAGGTCCATTTCCAACACCTTCATTTAGTAAGGCCCGCTATGTTCTCACCTTCATTGATGACTACTCCCGCTTCACTTGGGTCTACTTTCTCATTCATAAGAGTGAAGTATTTGATAGATTTCAAAACTTCAAGACTCATGTGGAGAAGCAATTAGGGAAAGTGGTCAAGATTCTTCACACTGATAATGGAAGGGAATATGTGAACAAAAGACTTGAGGATTTTTGTACATTTGAGGGGATTGATCTTTAGCATTCTGTTGCATACACTCCACAGCAGAACGGGGTTGTAGAATGCAAGAATAGAACTCTCAAAGAAATGGCTAGCTGTATGATACATGCACATTCTCTTGATCCCACCTTTTGGGTAGAGGCTATCAGTTGTGCCACACACATCCAGAATCGGGTTCCTCACAAAGCTTTGCAAGGTATTACTCCATTTGAAGCTTGGGCTGGTAGGAAACCGATTGTGAGACATTTCAGAGTCTTTGGGTGTCCAGCATGGGCTCGCATACCTCCACAGAAATGCAAGGCATTGGAACCATAGAGTCGACATTGCATATTTGTTGGATATCCTGAGGGTGTTAAGGCATATAGATTGATGGATCTAGAGACACATGAGGTGTTCATTGAGAGGAGTGTTCACTTTGAGGAAAGCTCTCCTAGCTTAGCCTCTCTACCTCCTCCACCTTCCTCCATTGTGGATAGTGATGTTAGTGATTTAGATGATGAGACTCCTACAACTTCAACTCGTAGGGTTACACCTCCTTAGGGTCCACTTGTAGTTTAGGAGCCTCATTCTCCACCTCCACCTCCACCTCGTTGGGCTCGACAGACACTTGAGTCCATGGGTTCTCTTGTTGGGGATCCTTCAGATACACGGAGAACTTGATCACAACATCAGGATCTTCCACATGCATTCATTGCTACCGCTTCTAATCCACAGACATTTAGGGAAGCATCAGGGATTCCTAAGTGGGACCAAGCTATGGAGGAAGAGTATAGTTCCTTGATGAGGAACAACACATGGGATCTAGTCCATCTCCCTAAGGGGAGAAAGATGGTTCGATGTAAGTGGATCTATCAAACCAAGTTTGCAGCAGATGGTAGTGTGGATAAGTATAAGGCTTGGCTTGTTCCAAAAGGTTTCTCTCAGGTTGTAGGTGTTGACTATATTGAGACCTTTGCACCTGTAGCCAAGATGAACTCCATTTGTTTAACACTTGCTATTGCTACAGCTCATGATTGGGCTGTACATCAGATGGATGTGAAGAGTGCTTTTCTTCATGGTGACCTTGATGAGGAGATTTATATGGAGCAGCCACAGGGTTTCATCTAGGATACTTCCTTGGTTTGCAGACTAAAGAAATCTCTCTATGGCCTTAAGCAGGCCCCCAGGGCTTGGTACGCCAAGATGGATTCCTTTCTTCTCTCAGCAGGGTTCACCAGGTGTCATTCCGATCCGAATGTCTACATTTTGCGACAGGATGACTCTCACTTGATACTTGTGCTCTATGTTGATGACTTGATCATTACAGGGAGTACTACATCCATCATTAGCAGGGTCAAATCTGCTTTGCATGATAGATTTGCTATGACTGACTTGGGTCTTTTGCACTACTTTCTTGGGATAGAGATTTCACAGTCACCTTCCGGGATTACACTATCGTAGCCCAAGTATGCTCTTGATCTACTTGCATGCTTTCATATGGCTGATTGTAAGCCTACCCCAACTCCCTTTCTTTCAGGAGTCAAGCTTGAGGCTCAGTGTTCTTCTCCACCAGTTGATGCCACTTTGTATCGTCAGCTTGTGGGTAGTCTCATCTACTTCACTCATACATGCCCTGATATTTCATTTGTAGTTGGCATGGTTTCCCGCTTCATGTAGGAACCACATGAGCTTCATTGGAAAGCCGCCAAATGCATCCTTCATTACATCTAGGGTACACATCACTATGGGATTCACTATGCAGCAGGCACAGGACTTCGCTTGGTTGGTTACACAGACTCCAATTGGGCTGGCGATCTTGATGATCATAAGTCTACTTCTGGTTATAGTTTTCACCTTGGTTTGGGCCCCATCTGTTGGTAGAGAAAGAAGCAACATGCTATTACTCTCTCTTCGACTGAGGCTGAGTATCAAGGCGTTATTAATGTAGTGACTGAGACCATTTGGCTCCAGCAGATTCTCATAGAGTTTGGTTTCACCACTCCACAGCCGATAGTTCTACATTGCGACAATCAGAGTGCTATTGCAATCTCAAAGAACCCGTTCTAGCACCAGCGAACCAAACACATCGAGATTCATATGCACTATATCCGAGAGCTCATCTAGGAGTAGGTCATTGATTTGTAGTATTGTCCTACAGCAGAGCAGGTTGTTGACATATTCACCAAACCTTTGACCGAGAGTAAGTTCCAGCAGTTGCGAGATCTCTTGGGGGTGTGGGATGTGTCATTAGGGGGGGTCTGCTGACTTCTCCATCCTCTCTTATGGGGGGACTTTTTCCTCTTTGAGGTTTTGTCCTTCTTCTTTGAAAATCTTTTGTACATTCATCTCTCTTTTGGGGGGAGTTTTTTCCCACTAGGTTTTCTCCCTTTCTCCATTTGTGAGAGATTGCATTGCATTGTTTTGCTTGCATTTGCATATTGTACATGGGTACCTATCATGGCCTAGTAGTTGGGACCCATCTTGCATTGTTGACTTGAGTCTTCATTCCCCTAAGTTGCACTTAAGGGGGGCTGTTGGTGTAAATAAATATTCATTTTGGATATTATTACACTTTACTTAAGTTAACTTAGGATAATGCATCTCTTCGTAGTTTGGATTTGAGACACTTAGGGAAGTGTGCACATAGGGATAGAGCTTGTAGGAGAAATTCCACCTTTTATGGTCTTATTTTGCTATTACACTCCACATTCGGTGGGTCATCCACCTCTTGTGGAATATTATATTATTTCTCCTACCTACCCCTATTATTTCTTACCTACCCTTGTTTGTCATTGAGCCACATGTCATAATTGTGTGCTCGTACATCCATATGGCCTTGCCTATATAAGCAGGCCTATATTCATTGTATTGGTTAATCCAGTTGATCATTTGCATATTGATGAGAATACAGTTTGTTCTTGTCATTCTATTATCTCTTTTATGCTTTTCATTGTGCCCCTGATCTTGGCAAAATCCTACAGATCCATCTAAAATAACTTCCCCTTACTTTGATGCTAAATCTTTTTGTCAATATCATCATCAGCCTGGTCATGATACTTAGAAGTGTTTTTCATTATGAAGTAAGATTCAAGAATTGGTTGATAACAACACTATATCTATGGTAGATGTGAATGATAAGGAAACAAATCTGTAGCTCCTCCTAATCAGAACATTTAAAATTTCACTGATCCGTTACCATACCATTCCACTAATGTGATTGAGACTAAACGTCTTGCTTTCCCTACCAATGATGTGAGCCTTCAAACTAATAACATGGTGAACCTTGTAGACCAACATGAGCCTCCTAAATATTTGTGCATAACATTTGATCCTAGTGAGACCATTAAGGTACCTGATGACCCATTATACATAAGTGCAAAAATTAAATGTATACTCACTAGAGATGTCCTTATTGATCTTGCTTGCATGGTTAATGTGATAATTGAAGAATTTTTTTATACTTTGCAATTGTATCAAGTGATATATGATGATACTGGGGTGATAGTTAAAGTCTTTGATGGCTTCTATTGTCCTACTATTGGTTCTAGAAGACTTCCTACTGATGTTGGCACTAAATACTTAGATGTTCAATTGTTTATCATTCCTACATCTGATCAATTTCGTCTGAAGTGGGGACATCCTTAGATCTCTTCCATGAAAGAGATCGCTTCTACTGTTCACAAGTGTTTGAAATTTCCTCATAATGATAAATTCATAAATATTAATCATAGCATATTTCAACCTACAATGAGGCGTGGAGATGTTTGTCTTGATTATTTTTTGTCTGAACAATTCAAGCCTCTTGAACCTAGAAGTGATGCTCTTTTTAGATCATACCAAAAATGGAAAAATGAAATGATTTTATTCTTGAGAAAACCTAGAAATCCAACACTTAGCATGCCTCTTGATGATCATATACCCCTACTTGAGGATAATATTGTTCTTCCTAAGAAAAGAAATAGTCTTCTTCCCAAAGAAACATCTATTCCTTCACCTAATGAGAAAAATATCCTTTCTCCCAAGAAAAGAGATATTCCTCTTCCTAACAAAGAACCTATCCCTTCGCCTATGGATGAGTCTCCTCTTCCTCCAAAAAATAGAAAAAATCTTCCTCCTAAAAAGAAAACTATCCCCCCTAAGCTTACACCTATCCCTCCTCCACATGATGGACTTGGTCTCCTTCCTACACCTCCCATTCCTCCTTTGTATGGTGTGGTTCCTCCTGCTTCATCTTATAGAGAGAAGAGACTGGCTTCTCCCATTGTCCAACCTAAAAGACCTCAACCTATTCATCCTTTCCTAAAAGAAGAGATGAAGCCTATAACTAATGAACCTAACCCTCCTCAACTTTCAACCAAGATTAGATGAAACCATTGTGCGAGAGAACGGCAATGGAGACGTCATGCTAGAGCTCGTGAAGTTGCTTCCCAAACCATTTCTTCTACTAAAATGATAACAGTTGACATGATCCCATTTCCTCCTAGACATGATGTTCAACCTAATTCTCCAAGACACAAAATGCTTAAGACAAATGATGGTTCAAGTTCAATTCCTATTAGAGCTCCTATTCTTATTAATATTGATGAAGAAATAGGTGAAAATGTTCTTAATGATGAAAATATTGATCCTAATATTTCTAATGATGAATATGAATATGTTTATGTTGACAATGACTTATCTACAAAATTTTCAAAAGCATTAATCCTAGCTCCTAGTAATGAACAAAGTGGCTTATCATTAGAGCATGGTCCTTGTTTGGAACTCGTGATAGCTCCATCCACTATGCTCGATGTGGTTCCTCTTGCGTGTTATCCACCTTCCCAAAATAATGATCAACAAGATTAGGGGGAGGATGACGTGCTTGATTAGCTTCATTCATACTGTAGACTCTCTCTCTCTCTCTCCTCTCTTTCTTGTTTGTGACATTCTTCTATTTGATCTCCCTATTCTTCTATTTTTTGTCCCTAGCATTGTCTACTTAAGGATTACGCAAAGCGTTGAGACCTCTTTTGGTCTCTCCCATGTTGACTCAAAAGACACATGTGTTCCCTTCTTCCATGGTAGTTTCTTCTCTTTGGGGGATGAGGATTATTCTATGCATATATATACATTATATACATGAGTTATCATAAAAAGCATACTGACTCCAAAGTTAGGTAAAACCACGTCATACTTTGTGTTCATTATCCTTTGATTTATCCTCTCTTGGGGGCTGAATTATTGTGATAACGTGCTTGTCTTCTTTGGGTGTATCCTACCTTAAAAAAAATTCTCCCGGTAAGGTTTACACAATCGCTTTAACATGGGGGCATGCACTCCGCTCATGATTCTCTATTTTGATACTTGAAGTTTCTTACCAAACTTTGTGTTTTCTTTGTAATTTTTGGTATTCCTTTCATGGCTCATAGTAAGAGAACCTTACTAGTTCTAGTCATGGTTCTCTCTCTCTCTCTCTCATTGTCTTCCCTTTTTCCTTATCATTGAAATTGTAAGATCCTAAAGTCCACTGGGGGCTCGGTAAGAAATATTTTTGAATTTCTAAACGTGCAATATGCAAAAGTACTATGAATGAAAAGAAGTAATGTAAAGTGAAAGAAACCATTATCCAACACATGATTTTGCTAAAGTAAGTAAAAATAAATGTGATCATATGTGAAATGGAAAACAAATCAAATTTATTAATACCATTATGAATACATAAAATCAGATATGAAAACACAAGTGAAAAATTATGCCACCCACAATGTAAGGAAACTTACAACCAGCTTTATAACAATTTCCACATAACCCAATTTATATTTTAATCAAATCAACACATAGAATCCACATGCAAATAATGAAAAAAATACCCATGAAAATATGGCACAAGATATACCCTAGGAAACCCTCATATGAGGGAAAAAGCCATCCTCCAAAATCATCCATCACCATGTATTATTCATCAATGCAACATTACAATACAACTATGAAAGCCTTTGAAACCCAACCATCAACAAGCACTCCATGTGAACAAGCATGTAACCACACATCCCATGCCATGCTTCCAACCTTCACAAATGCTAACGTGGCTAACTTGGCTCTGACCCAAACAACTACCCTTTTGGTTGCTTTTATAAACACAAGCTCCCACAAAGCCACCAAGTGGTATTACATCAAAACCATGTGCTGCAATACCATGTGCATATACCATGGGCTAGCTACATGCCTGACCCCACATCTAATAATGGGTAATTTGTAAAATTAATTTCCCGAATAGTAAATAAATACAATATAATATCCCAATGTTACAATACAACTCATCAAGTGGTCTCAAGAATATTTCCAAGGAATCTCTACATGTTACATGTCTATGTGCAACAACAAAGAAATATTACATTAAACATCCATGGGAAACTCACATAATAAATAAATATTACAATTACAAACATTATTATGCAATGTGTACAACACCTATTTTTCCAACACACAAGTCAATTTTATAAATATAAAGTAGGATTTTTTTATGAAATTATCTGCTAAATTTATGTTTTTGCTTGGAAATATGATCTATGAGTGTAAATTGAAAATTAAAATGCATACAAATCAGATATGGGAACACAAATAGAAAATTTAGAATGAAAGATATCAGGTTCACCAAAATGTAATGTTGTAATTTGAGAATTAGGGTTTCAATTAAGATAATAAAAACACAAGAAAATCCCAAATTAACCAAAACATATGGAAAGAGGGGTGAACCTAAGAGACCTAGATACAATCCAAATAAGGAAAGGGAGGAAAGTTTAATTAGATTCACCTAGGGGTTAGGGTTTAGGGTTTTCCTCTTTCCAGGGTTGAAGTGGATTGATAATTGTAAATTAGGGGAAAATAAGGGATCATTAAAGTTATTTAATAAATACAGAGTGTTATAGATGTCCCATAGAGACATGGACTTGGATCTAGGTAAAAGAAGAGATTTGAAACCTGTTCCTAGAAGTTCAGCCTAATTTTTTGGGACTAGGTAGTACAAATCAGCCCTTGTCCTCTAAATTTTCTTTTGTCAAAAGTTGAACATGTTCATCACTGTCGACTCTGTCATAATTCTTGAGTACATCTCTTGCACTTGTTTCCTACACACAGAAAGAGAGGAAGAATGTTGTGGATAAGGGTTTTCCTAAGGTCAAACCCCAAAATAGGAATTAACCTTTAATGAAAAATGTAAATACTGAAGAAAATGCTAAGGAAATATACCTCAAATCTGCAATGGTTGATAGAAGGTATGATGATACAATGCTCTTTGAATGTAATCACATATTGTGAATGCAATGGCATGACAAACACATGAACATGAAACCTAATCACACACACATGCTTGCATGAAGATTGATGTAATATTTCTTCATAATGCTTGAAGGATGAAATGTAACCTTGAATCTCTAAAAATGCTTGATGGTGAATACTTCAATGCACGAATATTATGGATAGGTTGTTGATATCTAGGTTAAAAATAATTGATAGGATGTCTTTATATAGGGTTACCTAGGTAAATTACTAATTAGGTTGACATTCAACAGTTAAATTGAGGCATGGGAACAAAAACTCATCAGAGAGGGAAAGTGCCCTTACCTATTTGAAATAGGGCATGTTTAAAGAGAACCATGGTGTTTAGGGCATCCTGATCTAGATAGGGTTAATCCAAGTTCCCTTTTCCTCCCAAATAGGGTAAATGAGCAATAAATCAAGAAGGCATAGGCCTAGGATGAGTTCCACTCATCCATGCAGCTAGGTGACATCAAATTTGGAGTAAAAGGGTCAAAATGGACCTATGGAAGACCTAGGATGAGACACACTAAAGTAGGGGCACAAAAGGTGGTGTAAATTGTGTAAGGTTACAATTTATGATGTTACAATATGAAAAATTCCTCATATCCTTTAAATCCTTTGTAGACCTATTACATTGTTCCAAATAGATGGTTGTGCCAAGTAGTAGGGTTGTCTTAACTTTTTACTTTTTTCTTTCTCTAACTCCACAAAATAGTTTAAAGACACTTTGCATAATTTAACCATAAGTTTTCATTGGTTCTATCCCTTTATATAATCACACCTACAACATATGACTACTCAAATTATCAAAAGAGATGTGGAAAAATAAATAAGATTCATGAATACCACATAAGTGGAAGTATGAGGCTTTGGATGAGCTATAAAGTAGATTTTCTATGGAAAATACCTTATGTTATATTTTCATCACCAACATGTATTGATAGATAGAGGGAGGTTGGTGATGGTGTTTTCATTAAATAGATGTGCTACGTTGCATGAAAATATAAAAAATAATAAAATGGTGATGGTTATGTAATCACCACTTAACCATAAGGAACAAACCTACTTTAAAAAGTTAATGTTCTATAGTAAAAAAAAGGGAATAAGCTATTCATAGGCTAAATAATTCTCTATATGGCTTGTAGTGGTCATCCAAAAGATGAAATAAAAAATCTTTAGTACTTAAGTTGAAGTTAGTTTTTGTTAGGGAAAAATTGATTACTATGTCAACTTTATAAAAGAAAATAGTAATTTTATCACTTTTTTTCTATATTGGTGCCATTTTGTTAATAAGTAAGATTAGGGTGATTTAATATCAAACTTTGTCATACTTTAAAATAAAAGATTCAATATTTATTAATTTTATCTTGGATATGGAGATTAATATGAAACTTTGGTTGAACCAAAAGAAGTATGTTAACTCTATGTAGCATTATTTAAGGATGCAAGATCATAATTTTGGGAGTGTCCCTATTCACATCCATGAAAAAAATTCATTTATCAAAAAATATCCTAGGATAAAATTCATGTTTCATATGTTAGTGTAGACACCTAAAAGTTGCACAATCAATTAAGTAAATTTTATTCATTTCTAATTCCTCTAATTAATTAAATTAAGGTTTAATTAATATCCCTATTCCTCTAATTATCCCATTAATCAAATTAAACATTTGATTCAACCCTATTCTTCTAGCCTAGCCTATTAATTGAACTAAGGTTCGATTAAGTACCCTTAGCCATTTAATTGAATAAATTCTATTTATTTATTTAAAATCCCTTTCCCCCTTTTTGATTAAATTCACATTTTATTAAAAATCCCATTTACAAATAAATAAATCCATATATATTTGTGAATAGTAACCCCACTTGCAAAATACTACAAATGCAAGTTGCATCCCTTTTGGCTAAAATAAATCATTTTATTTACCAAAAATTCCTATTTTCCCTCACCCACTTGCAAAATCCTACATTTTCCATTATTCTTCTAAATCACCTTCTAGAAGTCTTCTAATCGCTTCCTAATCATGTTTTATCCCTTAATATTGTCACATCCCTAAGTTTAGGGAAGTCGTTTCCCTAAAAATGGTGAAAGTCTTCCAAGTGTGTGGAAGACTCTACCTTTTTCAACAAGTTAACTTGTTGAGTATTCCAAGTTTGTAAGGCTATGACAAAACCACTAGAGGTTTCCCTCTTTGGTCAAGTAACCTTAGAAAAACCTTCCCAAGGCATTTAATGTCTCTTGCAAGTCCACACCCCTTAGACATCATGGTTGTCCCTTTGACGATTTTCCATGTTGCACAAGATTTTACCTCTTGGTTAATAACATGCCTCCTTGGTTAATGACATTATCCAATGATGTCACTCCTTGAGTTTACCCCTAAATTTTTATTTAGCATCTAATGCTTGTTTAGCATCCCCTCAAGCCATCTCAAGGTGACATTTTTCAACTTGGCATTGGATTGAATTCCTCCCATGGATTGATAGCTTTCAATCCTAGCCCTTATTGAGATTATTCAATCTCAACCATCTATTTCTCCAATTTCCCTATAAATAGAGCCCATTTCTATCCCAATTGATCAAGTGTTTTGTGCATCAAAATTATAGTCACATTGCAGGTTAAGGAGCTCTCTTTGTCATCACCAAGCATCAAATTCTTCTTCAATCATCCAAGCATTAGCATCAAGCATCCATCTCATATCATTTAGACTCATTTTAGTTCATCTTTTAGCTTAATTCATTTCTTTTACAAGTCTTGCATCCTCATATTAGCTTAATTAAATCACATAGCATCCTTAGCTTTCAATTTGGAACTCATCTTTGCATCCTAATCATCTAGCTTGCATCCTTCATCTTCATCTCTTCATCTCTTCATCTTAGAATTTTTATAGAATATTAGTTGCATCCATTTAGATTCTAGTTGCATCTTCATAACTCATTCCTTAGGTTGACATCTAGAGGATCAAGCTACTCTCCCAAGTGAGGGCCAACTTGAATCCAAAGATACTTAGGGATAGAGGACAATGAGGCGATTTTAGAAAGTTTTAACTCATTTCTTGTATTTTGATGTCTAACAATCTAACGCAATTCTTCAATGGTGTGTTTGAAGTGTTTTCCTTCTTGCAGGCGGAAGACCACATTTTCTAGCATACAGCTAGTGTTTTTAGGATTCTTATGTATGTTATAATTTTTATAACACTAGATAGTGGGAATTTCAAGTAGGTATACGCCTAATTTGGGGGAAAAAAATTAAGCCACAATAATATTATTTGTTTTGTAGCTTAATAGAGCTTTAGAGTAGTTGTTATTGTGGATAACTTAATTTGAATGAGCTATTGAACACACATAATTTTATGGATATGGATTAGAATTGTGAAATTCATAGTAAGAGATCCACTAATAGCTATGTGTTTAACCGATTTGGTAATTTTGTTAGTTGGATGAAAAAAAGAAAAACTATTCATTTTCTTTCACCTACCAAAATTTAGTACATTAAAGATACCCATGGTTAGATAGAGGTGGTGTGGATTTATATATACTAGCTAGAGCTTGGATTGATATATACTATAGAAATAACTAATTGTAAGAGTGGGTGTAATCAATTTGGTCAAAAACTCTACATTTCATAGAGACAAAGTTCATTTGTGTAGTGACATTTATTCGAAAAAATATGGAGGACACAAAAGTTTTGATTGAGAAGCTAAACAATTCAATGACTATATTCTTAATTACTAATTGACCTATTACTTCACATGGAGAAGTAAAAATGGTCTCAATATAGACTATATACATTTTGCACCTAGGTATTAAATATAGTTTGTTTACTTCTTGTTCATGAATGACACATGCAACAAATAGGAGATGGTTAGGAATGTGTTGCATATTTTGTATGTTTTACACACCTAATAAAATTGCTAGGATGCCTTTATACAGTTTTCCCTAGGTAATTTACCAATTAGGCTAAGCTCCAATGATCAAATTAAGGCATAGGGATCAAAACTCATCAAGAAGGGAAAGTGATCTAAACTATTTGAAATAGGGCATGTTTAAGGGGGGTCATGGTGCCAAGGGAACCCTAGTTAAGATAGGGTTGCCAAAGAACCCTTGTCCTCCTAAAATAGGGAAAAAAAGTAGGCAATTAGGAAGGTGCATCTTGGGATGGGGTTTGTGCAGTATACAGGCACGTCCGTGTTCAGAATTGAAAAACTTTTACAGTCTAGCAAACAAACACAGTCAGTTTTGGAATTCTTGATCTTCCTAGGTTATTTCTCCAAGGTTTCATCTAGCATTCAACCTACTTTTGGGTCTCACAAAGTCCATCATTTCTTTACACCTTACATTACATTCACATTTGTCTAAACTTGAGTCAAAAGGTCACTTGCTTGTCCTCATCATACTTTGTCAACACACTACATACAACAACATTTTGCTAAGTGGTCCCTCATCAAGGTCTATCACCTTTGGGTTTCATTTTGTCTTACTTATAGTCAAGGTCAACTTACCTTATCAAGA
Source organism: Cryptomeria japonica (assembly GCF_030272615.1). Taxonomy (NCBI): domain Eukaryota; kingdom Viridiplantae; phylum Streptophyta; class Pinopsida; order Cupressales; family Cupressaceae; genus Cryptomeria; species Cryptomeria japonica. The sequence goes on along the minus strand of NC_081408.1, from coordinate 102,542,281 downwards.
GAAACTATCCTCTCTTTGGAAGGCACACGTACTCTACTACATACATACTTGGTCTTACACTTTGGTCATTGCAAGTAAAACCTTAGATTCATTTACATTCCATCCAACTCTTGGTCTTCCATACTCTTTCCATTTTCATCTAGTCTCACACATATTGGTCAATACCTAGTTGATGGTTGAAACCCATTCCCAAAAATCAAGGAGAGAAACTAAAGAGGCTCAAGAGTCCACAAACATGAGCTCCTATGAGTATGACAATGATATCTTTTTCAATTCTGATCATACTACATTACTTGACATGGATGCCTATAGAAACATTCCAAATGTTGAGCACATGGACACTACAAACAACAATGATACACATAATGAAAATATAGACAACATTTCAGTACATTCAACAGAAGTGGAAGACACCATTATGAATCCCCATTTCAATCGATTGGTTGAGGAAATAATGAGGAGAGATAGACAATACTTCCTACAAGTGATGGCACAAAGTGGAGCCAAGATCCCTCATGATTTTGACATGTCTCAAATAATGGAACATAGACCTTTGCAACAATCTCACTCCAACATGGATCAAAGGAGGCCTAATAGTGGAGGCAATAGAGGACCACATATGGTGCTTGAATCACCATCATCTTTGTTTCAAAAACTAGAGGTCCCATACACACATGGTCAAGGATATGATACTCACCTTTGCAGACCATCATGGAAGTCTTATGCAGAAAAATATGCTCAATCACATATCAATGCTAAGGATGAACCACCAAAGCAATTGGATATTCAAAGGCATGCTCAAAATTTGGACATAAGGAAACCCCAAGTCAAATTTGGGGGCAACACACTAGAACAAACTCATGACATTCCTATAGAGTATGTTATACTTGGAAAAAGCAGATATTCCATTCCTCACCATGACTCTATACCAAGTGGTCCATATACACAACATCATTATAGACCTCCTCCATATGAACATGTGTATGATCAATATCATCCATATATGCAACATGCTCCTCCTCCAATTGGTGCCTCAAGCATGGGGTATGGTCCAAGAAGTCGATCTCCACCTAACAACATTTTGGAATAGCAAATCAGGGACTTACAAAAGAAAATGGAGGACATAAATACACCAAAGCCAACATACACAATGAGAGACATATGTCCTTATCCATTTGACAAGAGCATTCCAATGCCTCCTTTTCCTACACACTTTGTGACACCTAAGTTTGATAAGTATAGAGGAAAAGGGGACCCTAAGGCACACATAAGACAATTTTTCACAGCTTGCATTGAGGTAGCAGCAGAAGAGACATATTTGATGAGATTATTCCCACAGAGCTTAGGTGATCAAGCTATGGAATGGTTCTCCCAACTTCCACCTGGAATTAAGTCTTGGGGTGACTTAGTAGAGGCATTTATCCAACATTTCTCATATAACATAGAGACAGACATATCAGTCACTACCTTGTGCAACACCAAGCAAAAAGAGGGAGAGTCTTATGCATCATTTTTACAAAGATGGAGGAATCTAGCCAATAGATGCTCTTGTGAAATTCCACAAAAATAAATGGTAGAAATGTTCACTCAGAATGTTAACAAAGACATTGGTTATGACCTAAGAAAAGCTTGTTTGTCCACCTTCAAGGATGTCATTGAAAAAGGCTTAGCAACAGAGAAAGTCCTAATTGATCAAGGAGTCATTAAGATATTGATTGAAAACAAAGAGGACTTTAAAGGAAAAGATAAGCCAAGATTTTGGAATAAAAACAAGAACACAATCAATGATGGTGTTGTGGATGCCAATATGGTATGACCAAATATTTTTTTTTCTGGATCAGGCTCTACAAACAATCAGGTGAATACTCAAACAACTTCCAAATCACGAAGGAAGTACACCCCATTGGGAGAACCACTTGAGTCTGTTTTCAAAAAGTTAGTGGCAAACAAAGTAATCAAAATTCCAGATTTTTTGCCATATGAGCCAAAGGTCAAACCAAATTGGTGGAATGATGATGAGTATTGTAAATTCCATAAGAGCAAGGGTCATAAAACAGGAAATTGTCATCAACTAAAGAACATCATACAAGATCTCATTGATAGAGGTGACATTGAGATTGAAGGACACTCATCCAATCAAGAACATGAGATGTTTAAGGAACCATTCCCAAAGCATGACAAGGGAAAAGCTTCAGCCACAGATGACCAAACCAACTATACCAAAGCATCCTATAACTATGATTCAACTATCAATCACATTTCAATGGATAATTATGTCTCTACTATTATCATCAAGGACAAAAACCCTGAGAATTCTACCTAGAGACCCAAGATTGTCCTAAAAGGAATTGGATCTTCTTTCGAACCTACCTCTGAATGTCATGTTACAACCCGTCAAGGTAAATTCACTTTGCAAGGTGCTCCAGCTCAAAACACCGCTTCCTCATCGACCAAGCCTAAATACGACCTTGTAGAGCAGTTAGGGAAAACACCTGCACTTATCTCCATCCTTGAGCTCTTACACATATCCCCTGCACATAAAGCTATTCTTGACAAAATTTTGAGAGACACTGTCATTCCTACTGATTTGAACGTGGACCATTTTCAAGCCATGGTGGGATACCTTTCCATTCCACACTCTCTTGCATTCACAAAAGCTGATGACCCCTCTGTAAGTCAGCCACATAATGCACCATTACACATTGAAGCCTTCATACACAAACATAGAATCAAACGAGTCCTGATAGATGGAGGAGTAGGTCTAAACATTTGTACATTGAGCACTATTAAACAATTGGGATATTCTGATAAAGCTGTGAATTCTACAAACAAAATTACCATCAAGGCATATGATGATGAAGAGCGTTCATCCAAAGGCACAGTCACCTTGCCTCTCAGAGTTGGGCCAGTTACAAAGGATGTGGTTTGTCAAGTCCTAGACCTAGATCTCACATACAACATATTGCTATGACATCCTTGGATTCATGAAATGAGGGCAGTCTTGTCTACATATCACCAATGCATTAAGTTTCCTCATAATGGAGTTGAAATAACAGTTAATGGTGATCCTAATCCGTTCATATACTGCAATAACTTGAGATCAAAAACTAAGACCATCATTCGCAGTAATCATGAAGTTGTTCCTTCTTCTCCATACATTGATCCCAAGTCATTAAAACCTTCGACATCAAAACAAGGTGAACTTAAGGGCGAATTCCAGGACAAGGGCATAGGTGAATACACTTTGAATCAGACCATGAACTTACAACAAGTCATGAATTCACCAAAAGAATATGGAAGACCACATCCTAATAAGTAGGTATTTATCATTATACTCAAATGGGACCCTACTATCTTTCAAAGATGGGGTAAACTGGAAGAGGAAGACTTATACAAAATGCTTTACAAAGACCTTGAAAATGATACACAAGATCACATCAGTATACCATGTGAGAAGTATGGCAAAGGGTTCAAGATTCTACAAAAATTTGGGTATGATGGCAAAAGCCCTCTTGGGTTAAGAAAGGAAGGCATCATTGAACCTTTACAACCTGAATTGTCATTAAAAAAGGAACGCTCGAAAGGACTTGGCTTCATGACTTCCAAGGTCCACACTCAAAGGATAGAAGAAGCATTACAAATCAAAGCTGCCAAAATTCAACAAGAGAATCGCTATTCCACAGACTCCAATGAATGGGAATGGGGTTCAGACAAATCCTCTAATGACTATGAGCTCGCTGAGACATTCAGAGAACCAAGTGAACCAACAAAAGAAGAGGAATTTAATAGGAAATTCAAAGTTGGTCAAGAAATAACCCCAGAGGAACCCATACAGTCTTTGCCTCTAGGTCCTAGGTTGAAATCACATAGAATGAGAACACCTATCCTGGAATGTGCTACTTGTGATGATAATTTGGATTCATTCACGATCGAGACTGATGAAGAGAGTGCCAATGATGACCTCAATAACTACCTTGACATACTTGAATATAACTTCATCTTCACTCTTAACCCCGCTAACTTTGAAGACATCAAAGGCCTTCCCCTCATTCACCACCAACTTATTGACTGGGACCATGAAGGACCTGCACAGTTTGACACATTCCAAAATGATGAAGCCTTTATTGACTATCTTGGCATACGAGAGGATATTCCTCATGGGGACCATAAAGCAGGATACACTATAGAACTCAATAGTGTGGCATATTTTGGTGAGGGTGTCAGACCTTCCAATCGCAAAAATATAAAAATAAAAACAAACCAAGGGTCTTATGGTGAAAACCACACTGTGGCATTGTCTGACCCCAGAAAAGTAAAAAGAAAGGACGTATCTAAGGGTGAAAACCTCTCTAAGGCACCCGAAGATAGAAGGCTCGACATTCTCCTAGCATCATATGAGGAAAAGTCATCCATGTTGGTAGAGGAGACTATCAAAACAAACATTGATATAGAAGAAATTCCACACAACATATTCCTGGCTCAATCTTTGACAGAGTCAGAAAGGTCAAAATTCATAAGTTTCTTCATGAAACAACAAATCAACTTTGCATGGTCATACACTGATATGCCTGGATTGGATATGGATTTGGTAATGCACCATTTGACAGTTAAACCGGGGGCAAAACTAGTGAAACAGAAATTAAGAAAGATGCATCCACAAGTCACATTATTAGTCAAAGTAGAGCTTGAGAAATTATTGGATGTTGGATTCATACGCCCAATTAATTATCCCCAATGGATCTCCAACTTAGTGCCTGTCAGTAAACCAAATCGTAGTATCAGAATATGTACAGATTTCAGAGACATCAACAAAGCTTGTCCTAAAGATGATTTTCCATTACCAAATATTGACTTGATTGTCGATCTCACAGTAGGTCATGCGATGTTATCCTTGATGGATGGATTCTCTAGTTACAATCAAATAAAAATTGCATCCGAAGACCAGCACAAAACAACATTCACTTGTCCTTGGGGAACTTTCTCTTGGAATTTCATGCCCTTTGGGCTAAAAAATGTAGGCGCTACATATCAAAGAGCCATGACTACTATCTTTCATGATCTCATGCACATTACTGTGGAAGATTATGTTGATGACCTCTTGGGAAAATCAATAGATAGAGATACACATTTGGACATACTTTCACTCATCTTTGATCGGTTGGAAAAATATAAAGTGAGATTGAACCCCAAGAAATGTGTCTTTGGAGTAACCTCCGAGAAGCTCCTGGGATTCATTGTGTCAAAAAGAGGAATTGAATCTGATCCAGTAAAATCCAAGGCCATCATAGAGATGCAACCACCATGAAACATTAGTTAGCTTCGATCTTTGCAAGGGAGACTCTAGTCCATACGAAGATTCATAGCACAACCTGTAGATAAATGCAATCCCTTTCAGCATTTGCTACATAAAAACATCAAATTCAAATGGGATGATAACTGTCAACGGGCTTTCCAAATACTCAAAGATTATCTTCTGAATCCGCCAGTTTTGATGCCACTAGTTCTAGATCAGCCTTTATTACTATACATATCAACTACTTCAATAGCACTGGGGGCACTCTTAGCACAACAAGTTGTTGAGGGCAAAGAAAAGGCACAATCGCACATTGGTGGGATATGAGCTAAACTACACACCAATTGAGCGCGCATGTCTCACCATGGTCTTTGCTTTGTAGAAATTATGACATTACATGCTAACTCATAAGACTAAGTTGGTTGCAAGGATAGATCCATTGAAATACCTTCTCAATAAAGCAACACTTACTGGGTGACTAGCCAAATGGGTAATGATCCTGAGTGAATTAGACATCGAGTATGTGGACATAAAAGCAATAAAAGGACAAGCCATCACAGATCAGTTAGCAGATGCCCCCATGATAGATGATGTTCCTCTAATTTCAGAATTTTCAGATGAATCCATTTTAACAGTGTCACATGCAAAGCCATGGCAACTATACTTTGACGGCTCATACACACAGCATGTGGCAGGAGTTGGCATCCTCTTCATAACTCCTCAAGGGGATTCTATACCAAAATCATATTGATTATCATTTCCCTGCACTAATAACATAGTAGAATATGAGGCATTAACAACTGGAATATGAATAGTAGTTCAGTGGAAGATCCAGGAACTTCATGTTTTTGGGGACTCTCAACTTGTAATTCATCAAGCAACTAATGAATACCAAACAAAGGATGAGAAATTAATGCCTTACAAAAGAATGGTGGATGACCTGAAACAACATTTCACAAAGATAGACTTTGAGTAGATACCAAGAGAGTAGAATCGAGCCGCAGATGCCATGGCTACAATTGCTTCACTAATCGATCTATCTCCAAATGAGACCTGCTATGAGTTCTTGGTGGATAACCTTTTGGTTCCTTCATATGAAATCACTCCTACTGAGATAATATGTGTCGTCAGTCCTGAGTCCTAGTTATATGGTTCCATCTTCACATACCTTCGTGATAATAACCTTCCTCCCAACTTATCCAAAAACCAACATCGCACTTTCATTCGCCAATCTTCCCGACACATCATTTTAGCCGATATCCTATACTGTTGAGGTCTAGCTGGCACTCTTCTTAGATGTTTGGAAAGTGACGAAGCTCAAATTGCGTTATGTGAAGTACATGAAGGGATATGTGGTCCACATTCAAGTGGCCCTACCTTAGCCAAGAAACTCATGAGGACTGGATATTACTGGCCCAATATGGAAAAAGACTCATATCAGTTTGTCAAGAAATGTAAGCAATGTCAACTTCATGGAGACCTCATCCATGTGCCAACGCAAGAACTTCAACCAATTGCAACTCCTTGGCCCTTTTGTCAGTGGGGACTTGATCTCATAGGCAAGATTCACCCTCCATCCTCCAACAGTCATAAATTCATTATCACTGCCACAGAGTATTTCACAAAATGGATCGAAGTCGTGCCTCTCATGCAAGTCACTAGAAAACAAATTGCTACATTCATTCTCAACTATATCATTTGTCGATACAGTATTCCTGTTTACATTATCACTGATAACGGGCGTCCCTTCAAAAATCAGGATGTTCGTGAACTCTGTGACCGCTTCCATATTTCCCATCGTTTCTCCACACCATATTACCCTCAAGGTAACGGTCAAGTTGAGGCGTCTAATAAAACAATCCTTAAAATCTTAAAAAAGACAGTCAATGATGCTGGCCATAATTGGCATATCCAACTTAATCCTGCACTTTGGGCCTACCGCACATGTGTCTGCACACCTACAGGAGCTACACCCTATTCACTTGTTTACAATGCTAAAGCTATCTTGCCTGTTGAGGTCGAGCTACCCTCTTTACGAGTCTCTTTGCAAAACATTATCAGTGATGAAGACTATAGGGTCTCCCGCTTACAAGAACTTGAACTATTGGATGAAGGAAGACAAACTGCTTTTAATCATCTCAAGGCTTATCAACAATGAATGAGTCGTAGCTACAATCACAAAGTCAAGCCTCACACATTTGAGGTAGGTGATTTGTTTCTCAGAGAAAATCCTAAAAATTAGCAAGACAGAGAGAAGAAGGGCAAGTTCGAACCAAACTGGCTTGGTTTTTACATCATCACAGCAGCATATGGATCCGGTGCATATCAGCTCTCAACCATAGAGAGTGAATCCTTGGAGGATCCTATCAATAGCATGCACCTTCGCAAGTTTTACACATAGCTCTTTGGAGTATCCTAATTCAAAATACAAAAAAATCATAAAACAAAAAATTGTTACTTGGTGAAAACTTGGCAAACAGGCGCCTTGTGACAACAAAAAAAAAAAAATCAAAAATCAAAAAAGTAAAGAGAAATAATTTCATCCAACGGTGAAAACCACTTTGATGGCACCCTGGGAAAGTACCATGGTGAAAACTGGGTCGCCGACACCATGTGTAGAGACATTGCTCCTTCCTCCTTCAGGATTCCATTTCATCTTTCACTTTGCACACACTCACGACCTATTCATCCATTAATAAACATACCCATTCCCATCATGGCTTGTCATTGATCTACCTAAGATTAGTTAGCCATCCATAATAAACATTCCTTTTCACCCTTTTCCATCCATAATAAATTAGCTCCTATCTATGGCTAAGGAAAATCCTATGTCTAGTAATGGGTGTGGAACTAAGAGCATCGCATGTTTTGAGGAGTATAGTTTCTTCCATCTTTCTTTAGTCTATCTGCGCACAACCTGCAATAAAGCAGCATCTGCATCGCCAGTCCACAATAAATTTTCATCTTCTCCGCAATAAAGTATCAGTTGCATGGATTCAGTCAATTTCAGATGAGACACAACAGTAACAATGGGCTCCAACAAATCAAATCTTTCAACAGATTCAGACAACATATGGTTTAGTGCTATCTATCCTTTTTGTGAAAGTAAACATTGTGACCATAATCAAATAAGACTTATACAAGTGACAAGAGACACTAAACTTGAGGACTACAGTGGATGTTGGTGTCGAGTCTTGGTTTTCTTTTCATTTTATCTTTTGGTGACATGTCTTTTAGCTTTTTCGGGATGTCTCTGATTAGGGATTCTATCTCAAGGATGCCTTTGACTAGAAAGGCGAGGATGGGGTATCGTCACCTATTTTTTTTTTGTTATCTGTGGATTGTCTCTTAGTAATTCTATGACTTGTCCAAGGATATGAGGACACTGTGAGTCTAGTATGAACTGGGGCATTCCTTGTTTATGACTGTCTTATCTCCATGCAAATAGGTACAATGACTTTCTGGGTCGAACATATGCCTCAATTGTCATAACCTACTTGCCATAATAAAGCTCAATGATGATAACGCACAAGAAGCTCTTTCACTTTCATATCTTCTATCTTCCATCCCCCTTTTTTGATTGACTTCCATCGTCCTTCTTGAGTCCGTGTAGCCCATTATCACATGACTGAGTATAATGACACGCCAAAAACATTTGCATTTCATGTAGTTGCACCTACATTACCGCATATAAGCATTTCATACATACATATAGATATCACAATTGCATCACATCCTGCACACAACTCATGTTAGCACATTTGTATTATCATTTGCATTATCATATTCATTTGCATTTCCTACATTCACATTTGCATTGGCATAACATATTAAAAACATAAAAGAACAAAAATATTGCATTTCATCATGTATATATTTGCATCCATATCATAAGCATCACATAATACATACATCATGAAACATCTCATCACATAGGTACACATGCATATAGCTGCCACAAAGATGAATCATCTCATATATATATATAAAGTGTCATGATACAATGATGTCAAAATCATATGGCTACAATCACCCGAAGGTGTCTACATCAAAATAAAAAATGGTACAAAATACTGATACATAGGGAGCCCTCTACGGCTATGATGAACTCCCTCCCTCGGAGCCACTTGGCCTCGATGGAGTCTGAGCCCTAGAAGGACCCACCCCAGGATCATCTCTCCTGTCCCCTCTATTTGGTGGTGGTGGAGGACCCATAACCCCATTGCTGGATGCTTGTCTCCTCTTGCTCCCTCCTGTAGCTGTCACTGTCCGCGATGGTCTGTGGAAGCTCCTCGCCCGCTGCTCTGGTGGCACTACCCCGTAATAGAGGTCTCACCAGTAACCTATCTCCTCCCCTGCCCATAGCACATAGGCATATCCAGCCCTTGTATTCTCTGTCGCCTACCTCCCAGCCCTCAGTGCTATCTCAGCCTTAATATAGCACTAGATAGCCTGATCTCGCTCATGCTCTATCTCCCTCAGTCATCTCCTAAGCCTGGCTGTCTCCCTCTCCAAGTCTTGAATCTCATCTTCCTGTCCCTAGAAGATCTCCCTCAGCTTAAGCAGCTCATCCTCCTCCTCCTCGGTCCCTTGTGCCTCTACCTATGGCTCTGCCTGTGGCTCCCCCTGTACTGGTGCCTGTGCCTGTACCTGTACCTACCGCTGCCCCTATCCCTGCACTTGTCTAGGACCTTGTGCTGTTGGCACCTGTAGTGGCAACCCACCGTGACCCCTCACCACCCGAGCTTGTCTCTCCTCCCCACCCTCTCTCTATGGAGCCACCCTCCTCTCTCCAACTACACCCTGCCTCCTCCGTCGGCCTCTCCCCCCACCATCTCCATCATCATCTCCATCCCCACCACCATCTCCATCTATCACCTCCCCTGGGTCTGTTAGTTGTGGGAATGGATGCTCAGCCCAATACGTCATGTACTCTGCATCCATGCCTGCATCCTCAATATCTGGCCACATATCCCATGGCAAGGGAACTATCTCTACTAGCTACGTCATGGCTTGATCATACGAAAATAATGGCCCAAAGAGCACCTAATCTCTGACTGTCCGAGCATACATCCCGGAACCCCGTGGCATCCGCTGAATCCTGCCAAACTATCTACCCACTCTGTCTACTAGCTGCCTTTCCAATACATAGGGTGTCTGCCCAATCAGATATCTGCTCCAGAAGGTGTATGGTAACTCTACTGCATCATCCTCCCACTGCTCGCATCCAAGGTACAACCTCCATATTATAGTGTCGATCTCATCCAAGACTCGATGCCAGTACTCCAACCTACCAATCCATGACTGTGAGGTAATCATATTATACAGATGTACAAAACTGCGTCCATGACCCCTACCTCTAAAGTGTATCGGTCGGGTAACTGATAGATGCTCATAGGTCCATACCTGTAGGAATGTGACTCCGCAGCCCAATCCTATGGATCCATGATAAACAAACTAATGCAGCTCATAATATAAGTGTGCCAGCACACACGGTCCCCAGGCATATCTGGTGTGCTGTGTAACCAGTGTCTCCAAGGTGCTCCCCCAACCCACAGCCAATCCTCGTGTCGCCCTGTCTGGACACAAGAACCCACTGATCACTCCTCCTAGCACTACTAGTAGTGCTAGTCCAATCTATGTCATGGTATCCCATGCCATGTGTCCAGCCCTCATCTCCAGTCTTGGATCCTGAAACACTCATCTCAGGGCCTCCCTATCTCCCTCTCGATCATAAGGAATCAGCTCCCCATCGATCGGTATCCACAGAATCCTATAAACGTCCTCCAAGGTGACTGTCATCTCACCCATCGACAAACGGAATGTGCAAGTCTTAGAGTGCCACCTCTCAGCTAATGCAGTCAGCAAACCCATGTTCGCCCAAAACTCAAGCACATACAAAATGTGGCATAAGCCCATAGCATCAATAGTAGCTCTCTCAACAACTGTCAGCTTAGCTTGCAATCTCTGAGTCGATGGGAATCTGTCCCGTGACTCTAGCATAGGCAAGTACTCCTACAAAAATGCAAATCAATCATGTCAGTCATAGTGGCATTCACTGTTCATCACAAAATGCTACTTTTTATCTAAGTGCGTATGGTACTCTATCCTAGTAACACTCCCTATTCATCACAAAGTGTTGCTGATTATCCTAGTGGTACTCCCTGTTCATCACAAAGTACTACATGTTTTGCACTCCCTGTTCATCATAAAGTGCTGCTCACATTTGCACTCCCTGTTCATCACAAAGTGCTTCTCATATTATAGTACTCCCTGTTCATCACAAAGTGCTGCTCACATTTGCACTCCCTGTTCATCACAAAGTGCTGGTCATATTTTAGTACTCCCTGTTCATCACAAAGTACTATGTCTTGGTACTCACTGTTCATCACAAATTACCTTAACCTATCCTATCCTAGGGTCTCTGCTTGAGTGAATCCTCTTGAGTAGTTTCCTAATTGGCAACATATGCTCTATCACAAAATTGTCAATCCTAGCCCTATTTGCTATCCTAGTCTTCCCTAGAGGATCTGCCTGAGTGTATCCTCTCAACAACTTATCCAATCCACAACGTATGTTCATCACAGAACTGTTGATTTGACCTTGAAGACACAAATGCACCTTCATGACATAAACACGCTTGCATATTGCATAGACGTGCCTGGCACAAACACAGACATGCCTAGCCAACCCAGACGTGCCTGGCACTAGCACAGATGTGCCTCAATGTTTTTGACACTTTTTGACATTATCCTAAAGTGCATTTATTTCTCTACTTGACATGCATTAATGACAACAATTAATACAACAAGGTACAAGGAGGTTTTGTGGTACTCATCGGCTCTCTTGCCTCTGCTGGCCTTTGAAATTTGTGAACATGATCGAATCTATGAACCAATGCCATTGCTGCTGACTGCTGCTTCTCTATCTGGCTCTACACTCTAATTTCTTAGGTTTGTGGATGACAATGAGGATGTATTCCCCTCATAGTCTATCTTATAGGCTACCCTAGCCCTCGCCCTAGCCCTCATTTCCTGAGTCAGTCTTTGTTATCTCGTGACTCTGTCACTTTATCCGGTCAGTCCATTCTAGCCTTTCTTTCTTATCGAGAGATTGTCTGCGATCTTTTCAGACATTTTTCATCCAATCTCCCGAGGGGGCATATCATTCCCATCTTGTGGCAACTTTGTATCAGTTCATCTTATCTTCTTTGAAACAACACGACAAGCTGCATTGTCTCAAAGAGGGGCAAAATGTAGACACCTAAAATTGTCATGTCTAATTAAATAAATATTTTATTTATTTAATTATCTAAGCCTAATTCTTCTATTAATTAAATAAATATTTATTTATTTAATTAATTCATTTATCCTCTTCTAGCCTTATTTCTCATTTAAATAAATACTTTTATTTATTTAATTATCTGACTTCTTCTATTAATTAAATAAATCTTTATTAATTCATTAGCCTTTTCTACCCATGACACATGTCATTCATCTCTTAATTCATACACTACCTCCCCTTTCATTATTTTATTATTTTCTTTACCTACCCTCTAATCATAGCCGACCTCCTTTTACACCTCTCAATCTTATCCCTCCATTTCTTATGGTGTCTTCTATATAAGGAGATGCTTCCTTCATTATCAAACCCTAACTAACTACTTGATCAATTGACCACTTGACTACACTACGCTTTTCATATGCGATCCTACTTGCAACCACATTCTGTTCTTTGTTGAGCTCTTGTGCACATAAAATCTGAGAGCAAATATATCAAGCAAGATCAATGGAGATAGGAAGAATGGAGATCCAAACCCTATTGGACATTTGATGGTATAATCTTTGTGATTTCATTTGATTTGCATTGTCTTAGGTAATCTTCATATGTTATGGTGGATCTTTGTTGTTGTTAGGCTAGGGTTTTGTGGTTGAATCTATTTAGTCTTTCATCATTGTTGTTATCCATTTTCACCGTATACAGTAACAAAAAAGGAAAATAAATACTTACAAGTAAGAACATACTACACACACTAAAAAAATTTAAGTCCAAAATTGCTTAATTATTTTGAAAGTCATTATCACTAGTCCAATAAAATATTAAGTCACCTAGCCATGGAATTTTTGGGAATAATACAATTTCTTCATGAAATTGATTATTGTATAAAGGTTAACATGATTAATAGTTTGTATGAAAATCTATGTGTCAAAATGGAGGATTCATTCCTTGAATTTCTCTATAAGTTCGCGGTTGAAGTCCTGATGTAGACAAGAATGAGGGATCTTATCAAACTACTCAATATTATAGGCTTAACATGTCATCCAATCTACATTAACATATATATGAAAAAATAAATATGAAACATATCTTTATCTCAAATATCATATACACATTCATACAAGAAAACTCCTCAGGAGCAATTAGATATATGAATGATTTCAACAAGAGACAAAATTTAAAAAATTTACAATATTTCTAGGCGCTTCATGCCTTCAAATACTCAAACCTCTTTCCTTCAACTTTATTTGCTACACTCTTTTTAAGCTGTAAATTTTTCTTCATCCTACATCTTTCATGGTTGTTTTGAACACTTATAACATACATGCATTTTTTTTTTTTTCCCTTCTTATTCTTCTCCTCTTAGCAAGTTGATTGCCTCTACTCTTCCTTATCCCAACATCTAAAGCACCCTGTAAGTTCATCTCCAACTTGCAACTTCGTAATCAAAGAGTTTGCAAAATTTTAATACGGTAATGTTTAGCCCCATTGAAATTTAGGTACAAATTGGAATAATTAAGAATTTGATTCCTTAAAGTGGTACAAATATTTAACATAAAGAATTTTTAAAATAATTTATATATTTTTACAAATTTTTTAATTAATGAATATAAAAATTACATAATTATATCAAGAGACATAACTATAAAAACAAGGAGTGGAGTGTAATAAAACAAGCATGTTAACCAAAACTATTAAAAAGCTAACATATATTTAAAAAAATGAAAACTATAAAATAAATCTTAAAGTAGAAAAATAATTGAATAAAATAACATTTAAGCTAACAAAACTACTCTTAATTAAGTAAAAACACCTTTAAATAAATATAAATAGTAATTCACATAAAATAAAATAAATAATATAATAAAATTTAATAAATTAAGTTAAATATATATTAAATATTTTTTTATATTAAATAACATTTACAGTCACAAAATGATTTAGATCATTTTTTCTATTTATTATTATTTTTTTGAAAATCAAAATTTAAATATGAACATATTTTCAATTGACATTTAGGAGTTGATTTGAAGGGTGGAATATTTGAAGGTGTTATATCAAACGAAAAGCCTAATTCATTTAGAATACTTAACTGGACAATTTTAACACAGCGTTGTGAGTTCCATATGCGGGAAAGTTCTTATAGTTCTTATATTATAATGTAATTTCCAACACTTTCCAAAATTTACATTATCACTTATTTGGATAAATATTATCACTTTAACAAAGATAAATATTGTTACTTTCTAGAAGATAAACATTATCTCTAACACCCCCCATAATGTTTATCGGGAGAGGATAAATACAAATATTTCACATAGCAACTTCTTAAAGATGAAGCAAGTTCCCAATTTGGACGAACTTTGTTATAGGTAGTGCTTTTGTAAATATATCTGCAAGTTGATCTTCAGTTCCACAAAATTGTAACTGCACTACTTCATTTTCAATTAAGTCACGAATAAAATGATGATGAACTTCTATGTGCTTGGATTTGGCATGGTAGACAGGATTTTTTGCTAGCTTTATAGTGCTTTGATTATCACAAAATATAACAGTTGGAAGATCTTGCGGATGATGTGTCTCTTCAAGTGGTCTCCTTAGCCATTAAGCTTCTTGAGATGCTTTTGATGAACCAATATATTCGTCTTTTGTAGATGATAGTGACACTGTTGATTGCTTTTTTTGCTTCCAGAAATTAGTCCTAATCCAAGATGAAAGATGTATCTCGAAGTAGATTTTCTATCATCAATATTACCTGCATAATCATAATCTATATAACCAACTAAAGTAGAATCTCCTCCATATTTGTATTCAATTCCAAGCTTGTAGGTACCTTTGATGTACTTCAATATTCTTTTAGTTGCTTTTCACTATTCAATATGTGGGTCTGCTATGTACCTGGATACAACCCCAACTGCATATGCAATATCTCATCTAGTTATAGTAAGATACAAGAGATTACCAACAAGTTGTCTATACAATTTTCCATCCACCTTCTTTTGAGTAGAATTGGCACTCAATTTTAATCCCACTTCATTCACATGGTTTATTGGATGGTTTACAGTTACTCATATTAAATTGTTTCAATACATCAAGAGCATATTTAGTTTGAGAAAGCATAATACTTCCTTCTTTTTACCAAACTTGCATACCTAAGAAATAATGCATTAATCCTAGATCAGATATTTCAAAAGCTTGTTTAATTTGATCCTTAGTATTTCAATAAATTGCATGTGATCTCCTATAATGATTAAATTATCCACATAAATTACAATGATAACAATTTTACCATCAAAATACTTTACATACACATCCAGATCAGCTTTGCTTCTTTTAAATTCTTCTTTTATAAAGCATTCATTTATTTTGGAGCACCATGCCCGTGGAGCTTGTTTAATATCATATAGAGATTTTTTTAGTCTACACATCAGATATTCTTCACCAATTTGAACAAATCTCCAAGATTGTTGGATATAAACTTTTTCTTTTAAATCACAATAGAAAAATGTACTTTTTACATTCATCTGAAAAATATAATTAAAAATCAAATTGAAGACTCTACTTAATCTTCATGGGACTAATAGAAAATGAATCACCATATAGAAATACTGATCTGAAAGCACATTGTCATTCCCTTCAGATCTATCATCGAACCAAAAAAAATAAAAATAAAAAATAAATTAAAAAAAAAAATTATTGAAAAGGAGATTGATTGAGAGATCCAATCACCTTAGTAAGCAGTATCCTAGAGAAAATACATTATATCAGAGGACATGTTAATATATATTGGGGAAAGACCTTCCTAAAGCTTACAACCGAGCCAAGGAATGTCTTATAATTGAAGGTCCGATACGTTAATATGGCTGCAAGGTAATTTGGAACCTAGTTTTTCCTACATTTAATAATTTCATTAGGTAAACCAATTTGATATAAGTTCAATGGTTTCATAGAAATGTAAACAAAGTATCTTTTGATTTTAAGATAATATTTAAATTTTTTTTGCTATAATTGTTTGTAATTAATTTGATTATTGATGCAATAATATTATAGTTTTATTTGGTTTAAATTAAATATCGATGTCAATGTCAAAGTCAAAGTTAAAGTCAAAGTCAAAGAGTCTATTAGTCAATTGACAAATTTGTAATTCATCTTCATCTTAACTTTTTTCAGTATCATGTATTAACACTTTCACCCATATTTTTTTATCATACATTTATAATAAAATAAATTTGTTAGAAGACAATTGGTTCAATAATTTTTTTTGACAAATATCTATAATTTTTAAAAATAAAGCTTAGTTTGTAAGCATAATTAGATACAGCTGATTTGACCATTGATGTAACAATACTACCGTTTTATTTGAATCTAAGTCAACCAGTCAATTAATCAGTGAACATATTTAACACTTCATTTACATCTAATTCCTTATAAACCTTATTTTCTTAAGGTATTTGTTTACAATTGATTTTGACAACTGAAACAACAATACCACAAATTTGTTTTATTTGAACCAAACAGTCAATTTCAAATAATCATTTAATAATCTCATTAGGTAAACGAATTTGATATAAGTTCAATGGTTTCATAGAAATGTAAACAAGGTATCTTTTGATTTTAAGGTAATATTTAAATTTTTTGGTATAATTATTTGTAATTAATTTGATTATTGATGCAATAATATTACAGTTTTATTTGGTTTAAATTAAATGTCATGTCAATGTCAAAGTCAAAGTCAAAGTCAAAGAGTCCATTAGTCAATTGACAAATTTGCAATTCATCTTCATCTTAACTTTTTTCAGTATCATGTATTAACACTTTCACCCATATTTGTAAGACAATTGGTTCAATAATTTTTTTTTCACAAATATCTATAATTTTAAAAAATAAAGCTTAGTTTGTAAGCATAATTAGATGCAGCTGATTTGACCATTGATCTAACAATGCTACCATTTTATTTGAATATAAGTCAAGCAGTCAATTAATCAATTGACAAATTTAACACTTCATTTACATCTAATTTCTTATAAACCCTATTTTCTTAACGTATTTGTTTACAACTGATTTGACAACTGAAACAACAATACCACAAATTTATTTTATTTGAACCAAACAGTCAATTTCAAATAATCATTTAACAAATTGAAAAGTTGATTAACATATACATAAACACTTCATTAACATCTACATTGACGCTTCACTCATATTTTCTTTCAACAATACTACAATTTCAATGAAATGAACGTCAAATAGCCAATAATTTTACACGTGTTCATTAAAAGTCCTTCAAACCAAAAATAAGATAGATTCATACATGAGTCTAACAACTATAGGATTCATACATGAACTTCATACATGAGTCTAACAACTATAGGATTCATACATGAACTTCATACATGAGTCTAACAACTATAGGATTCATACATGAACTTCATACAGTCAGTCCTAATGTTGTTGCATCTGAGTCAGTCGTATTAGACAGATTGAGGTGAAGTGTAGTAGGGAGAGTGGATTCACATTGAGCATGTGAGCAAGAGGTTTCGTGTGAATGGTATTAGACGGATTTATGTATGCCGTGTAGATTGGGTTCATCACGATTTTTGTTATGGGCTGCACGACTTGGACCTGGACTTGGTTCTCACGACTTGGACCTGGACCTGGACTTTAGATTATCATGCATACTGTTTCCAAATGGTTCTTATGTCTTATCCTTGTTTACAGGGTCCTTATCATGCATACTGTTTCCAAATGGTTCTCACATTAGGCATGGTTCTCACATTAGGAAGGGTTCGGTGAATCGTATAAGACGGATTAATGTATGCAATATATCTTTCCATTTCTGAACCTAGACTTGGTTCTGATCTGTCGTGTAGAGTGGGTTCATCAGGCTTTGGGCGGTGAAAGTTTGTGGGCTACACGACTTGAACCTGGACTTGGTTCTGATCTGTCCCTTAGGAAGAAACAAAATCAAACGTGTATGCAATATATCTTTCCATTTCTGAAAGGAATATGTAGGAAGAAAACTCAAAAGAAATGATGTCCTTGATGAAGTCTACTCAGTAGTCTCCATCTCGATGTTCAAAGTTGTCATAATTAAATTAGGCATTTTAAGCCACAATGCTGAAGATGACAATCTAGAATCTCCTAGAAACTAATGTAGAACACAAGTGAAAGACTCGAGTATCTCCTCTTAAGGCAAAGATATCTCCTCAAAATGTTGTGACAAAATATCTACGCTCATATCAAACTATGAGGAATGATCACATAGAGAATGTAGAAGAGGATTAGAATGTTCTCTCACAACAACTGAAGAAGAATCATCCTCATCAAAGAGAAGATGCATGCAACCAATAGTTTCATCTAGATTCGAAATGAGGGACAATATAAACAAGCAAAAGATGTCCGCTAGAAATTGGTCCTAAAGAACCGAATCTAAAATACATAAATGATCCTACTACAAAGAATCATTGGAAGCTTTCTATGAATCAACTCTGAACTTTAAAGAAGCAACAAGTATAGATGGGTTCAATAAATTTATCATCCCAAAAGGATGTGTAAACAAGATGTTTCTTGGTCGTCCAAGGAAACATCACTTTCAGATAAGGATCCAGTGTCTCCATACAATTGTTGGATGATGGTCCAAGCAATGAAAGGACACTCAGTGTTCTCTAAGTGATGTAAAATATCCTCATAGACAGTGATACATATTAGTCCATAGGCCATGCCATTGCTATTAAACTATGTATTCTTTTGTTCATAGTCACTTGGCTCAGGAACGAATCCAAGGAGATAGGGTAGTAGATCCTGTTCGAGGCAATGATTATTAATTCTTTGTTTCTAGGACAAATTGTTCTCTACAACTAACTTGACAATAGAAGATGAAAATAATTATCAAGAGACATGATTAACCCCCCTATAGACTCAGTTCATGATTAGACAAAAGATATTAAGAGTCACCCCCAAAGAAAATGGAAATTCCGTTCTTTCTAATAATTGTAATACTAAATACCTGCAAATGAAAGTTTGTTTATGTTTTTTCTTCCTAGCTCTCGCGTGCTCTGATACCATGCAAAAATATAGCTAAACCTACATAGTATGGATCTTGCAGATAGAAAAAAAAACTTGTAGAAAACATGGGAAAAATTATAGCATAAAAGAAGAAACTAAAATTGTATCATTACCATCTGCAAAAGCATGATTTATACAAAGGTAACCACCACATGGACAAAGAAATTACAAAATAAATGAGGTGTACAAAGATTAACTTGCACTTCTCTTTAGTTATCTTATGCTTTAAAATAGAGCATACAGTAGTTATCTGTAAATCATGGAGAGTAGACGTAGTACTACTAACACTCTTTAGGGGTCTCTTAATGTCTTATCACTATCTTTAGAGTCCACCATAGAGAGGGGTCTTTTATGCTATCACTAATGTGAATATAGAATAAGTACAATTTAGATATTAGAGAAATTATTAATAGTTGAGAATGTTTTAATTATTATAGATACAACTATAATTTGACAATATTATGCTATTAACAAACCACACATATCATCATGTATAATGTGTCCATGCATGGATAGTCGCCTTAGTTACTTCTACACACTATAATCAAATATTGATTCATACAATATAATTCATATGCTCATGTTTTATTTGCATAGACACCACTGTTAAATCAACACTTGTGGTAGCCATGTAAACATCACATTCAACTTGATTAGTAACATTTTTTGTCAGTTTCTAGAATTTTATACTACTCTTGGATTGTAGTACACATGAACTGAAAATCACAAGTGTTCCTACATCACTATTAG
Source organism: Cryptomeria japonica (assembly GCF_030272615.1). Lineage (NCBI taxonomy): Eukaryota > Viridiplantae > Streptophyta > Pinopsida > Cupressales > Cupressaceae > Cryptomeria > Cryptomeria japonica. The sequence continues at coordinate 102,521,895 of NC_081408.1, read as the reverse complement.
TACTTAAAAAAAATAATGTTTTCTCTATGAGTTTTTGAGTTGTCCAAATGATTTGCAATCATTGCAACAATATCACCAAATTTAAAAAATGTAACACTATAGCACAAAATCACCACATGGTAACTAACATGTATCCTACAACATCTAATACTCGCTATATATCACCACATTACATTTTGTATGCAAACTAATCCTATATGAACTCTTTTTAGGTGAACACTAGACAAGTCTAATTATTATTTACTATAGCAAATTTTGTTGTGTACAAATAAAAAAACTAACTTCATGTTTATGAATATGAAAAGCGCATCTTATCCTTAAACCATACGAACTTAGCAATACTTAGTGAGAATAATCAAATAATCAACTATGTTTATTGAAATGTAAAATTTATATATTTAAAATTTTCTAGTCTCCCATATTTCTCAAAAAATAATATTGTACATGAATGTACTTGGGTCAAGCATGCTAAACAATATTTATTTCTTAATAATAACACTTTGTGAATCACATTTCACCATTATAAGGATCTTAAAATAATAGTGTCACTCAACCTCTCTAACAACATTACTTATTTACAATCTTGTATTGTGGACATACTTTATTCTTCAATTATGGATAGCACAACTATCTTCCACTACTTTCTCATCAAATTAATCTATCCTCTAAATAGAATAAAAGTTACCATTGGTTGACCCTTGGTTATCAAATCTCTATGTTAGTTAGAATCTACAAATAAATGTATGCAATTGTCACTTGCCCTACATTATTGGTACCATGATGAATCAACACAAAAATTCAAAGTTCCATTCAAGTACCTAAATACATTTTTCACCTGTGTCCAATGGTTGGTGCTTGGCTTTGCCATAAACATACTTAGAACTCCCTCTACTTGGGAAATGTATGGTCTTGTACAAATTATTATATACTTGAGACTTCCAACAACACCTACATATGAAACATTCCTCACATCCTTTAAGTCCTTTGCAGACTTAATATATTGTTCCAAATAGAGTTTTGTGCCAAGTAGTGTGGTTGTACTTACCTTTTTATTTTTTTCTTTCCATAGCTCCACAAAATAGTTAAAGGCACTTCCTATAATTTATCCATAAATTTATGTTGGTTTTATCCCTTTCTATCATCACACCTACAACATATGAATATTATAATAGCAAAAGAGATGTGGAGATAGAAATAAGGTTCACAAGTTGCCACATAAGTGGAAGTATGAGGCTTTGGATGAGCTATAAATTAGATGTCGCCTTGGAAAAAAAATTATGTTATATTTCCACCACCAAGATGTAAAGATAGATGGAGGTAGGTTGGTGATGGTTATGTAAACACAACTTGAATATAAGGAAGAAATTAACATTAAAGTCTTAATATTCTATAGTAAACGAAAAGGGAGGGCCCTTGGTCTACTGGTGAAGCTAAATGGCTCCAAATGATCCTGCCAGGGATGGAGTCTTGTTGAGTGCAAGGCTTCAATATCATAAGGGATGAGATAGAGATCATGCTTTATGCAAATTTGGTGGAATGGATACCCTATAGTCCTTGGCTCTTAGAAGAAGAGTTTTCAGCATATAGGAACATTCCCCCATATTGAGTGGAAAAAATTTCTTTGTGAAGGCCCTCACTGGGCTGGTATGCTTGCAGACTTTGTGCCCTTGCTAGGCTATCGCGCTTGGAGGTTTGGACCTCCACAAAAAAGAAATCGAATAGGTTATTCATAGGTTCAGGAACTTTTTATATGGCTTGTAGTAGTCATCCAAAATATGAAATACAAATCTAATATTTAATTTGAAGTTAGATTTAATTAGCGAAAATTTGATTACTATGTCTATTTTAGGAAATAAGATAGTCAGTTTAACACTTTTCTCTTTTTTGTTACCATTTTGTTGATAATTAAGATTAAGGTGCATGAATATCATTGAACTTCATCATACTTTAAAATGAAATATTCAAATTTATCATGGGCATGGAGATCAAAGGAGATGGGTTTAATATAAAACTTTTGTTGAACCAAAAGAAGTATGTTAACTCTATGTTGCATTATTTAATGATGCAAGATTGTTATTTAGGGAGTGTTCCTATTCATATCTATGACGCCAATTAATTTATCAAACAATATCCTAAGATAGAGTTCGAAAGACATGTTTTATATGCTAGTATTTCTGTAATTCTTATGTATGTGATAGATTTTATAACACTAGATATTATACAATTAGTGGGAATTTTGAGTTTGTTTAGGCACAATTTGGAAAAAAAATATTAATCTACAATAATATTGTTTATTTTGTAGCTTCATAGAACCTTAGAATAGTTGCTACTATGTATAGCTTAATTTGAATGAGCTATTGAACACACATGGTCTTATTGAAATGGATTGGAACTATGACATTTATAGTAAGAGATTGACTAACAATTACGGGTTTAATCTATTTGGTGATGTTGCTAGTTGGATGAGAAAGAGTAAAAGTAATCTTTCTCTTTCACCTACCAAAGTTTAGTACATGAAAGATACCCATAATTAGATAGTGTTGGCATGGATTTAGGTATATTAGTTAGAGTTTAGGTTGATACATACTATAGAGACAACTAATTGTGAGAGTGGTTGTAATCAGTTTGGTTGAATACCCTACATTTCATAGAGACAAAGTGCATTTATATGTAGTGACATTTTATTTGAAAAATGGTGGAGGACAAAAAGTTTTTGGTTGAGAAATTAAACAATTCAACAAGTATATTCTTAATTATTAATTATCTTATTACTTATCATGGAGAGTTAAAAATGGTCTAGTAGATCTAGATTATACACATTTTTCACTTGGCTATTAAATATAGCTTGTTAAATTCTTGCTTATATATAATATGCAACAACTTGGAGATTGTTAGGAATGTGTTGCAAATTTTTCATGTTCTACACATTTAAAAGAATATAAAATACTATAAAATATTGGATCACAAGTCATCAACTTGTTAGGGGCATTCAAATGTAATAGGCCTAAATAATTGTTTACCCTTTTAAATCTATTTAGTCAATCCCCAGTTTTATGGTCATTATTTTGTAACACCACTTGATAATTTTTGAGAAATCTTAGTTTTTGTTTTGACTCAAAAAATTAGAGTTGAAGATCATCTACATGTCCTCTTGAGAGCGTTGGAACTATAAAATTTATTGTAATACTTTTATTGATATCCGTACATTTCATGTGCTTTAGAGGTTAATTATTTTTTCAAAAAAAATTGTCCCAATGTATTTGATGTGCTACAATAAATCACCACTCTACTAAAATTTATATAGACTTATTTATAATTGCATTAATTCTTTCATAAGATTAAAATGGATTTATTTTGGTTCCCTTTAAGATATTGTAGTTATGTTTTAAAATTGGAAAACCCCCATACAAAACTGGATTTTTTTAATCATCTCAAATTTCTTGTTATTAAATAAATGGTTCTAACATTTTATCTTCAAAAAGTTTTTTTTTCAATTCTCAAGTACAATATTATTGTTATCAAATCTATCAAAGTTTAAATGCACATGAGACACAATTTTTTACTAATAATCACTTTATTAAATAGCATTCATTAGGTGTCATGTGTCATGTTACATTTAGTGTGTCCCAAACATACTTTTAGTGAAGTGAGAAGTAACTTAGACTCTTGATCAAATGATAAGTGTGTTTGGTGATAATATGCATATTGTTTTGTTTTAATTTTCCCTTTTATCTTTGCTAAAATTAGTGTTTCTTTTCTTCCTTGTGGAGGAAGCTATATGATGACCTTGATGGATGTTCATGTAACACATTTTTTTTTGGTTAATTTATAAAATATAAATATTAGTTAACAATTTTAAGGGTGCAAGGTCCAAGGATAACTAAAATATGTGAATGGTCTAACTGGGAAAGGTGGAGGACATAAGTCCTTGGTAAAAGGAACATGATTTTCTTAAAAAGATAAATTGATGATAAGCATGAAAAAAATAAAATCTTTATATTAAGAAGTTGTTGGATAGTTGGGATTTAAAGAGAAAATGCATGAATTTGTTAAGGAATTGTCATATCTACACACATACTAAAAAAATGAAAGAAAATTATATTCCTTAATGCTTAAAAAATCTCCTACCTCAAATTAATAGAAGGTATTGTAGAGCATCTCATTTATGTGGGGTGGGAACACATATTTTTTGATACCAAGGTGATGTTGAGGGCTATTTCCTTAAGAAGGATAATTATTTGGCTATTTTTGTTCGTACTACATGTTGTTCACTAATGCTTTGGCCAAGGTGGAGGATTCCCTTAGTTTTTCTATGGTTGAAGTGATTTTCATTGTCTCTTCTAAGGTCTTTCCTAATGCTATTTTATTTCCTTCCTTCGTTATGGGAAAGGGGCCAGTCTACTAAATTGTCACAACAAAATCTTTCATTAAAATCTCTAGTTCTTTGCTTAAGAGCTCACTTGTTGGGATATTATATTGTTATCACTCCATTGTAATTGTCAAAAGATGGATGTTTTAAAAATAAAAACTTGGGGGCAAGTGGAAGTGATTTTTCTACTAAAAAAATATGCATTTTTGAATCAAGATTATTGCTCCAAGATCCTCTTTGAAGGACTCTAGTTTCTTGTCCAAAATAGTTTCTATCTTAAAAATTGATCCCTAGGTTTTAATACAATAATAGGTAGCATTAATAAGTTTTTGATTTGGGTTAATTCTGAAGTCTACCATTGGAACAGAGGGATGAAGGGATATTTATTGAGATTGTTGAAGATGGGAAAATAGATTAGAAGGTCAAATGATCAAAATGATAATGAAATAAGCATGAAAACCATAAAACATCAAAAGATCATTTTATGCCTTTGCTATTTTACCTTTTCCTTCGGATTGAGCTTCATGAAGTGAAGGCCCCCCTTGATGATGATCCACTTGATGTGCTCCTTTGATTTATTTAGATGTGGAATTCTCTCCAAGTGCTCAACAAGATAGATTGGATTTGATAGGATTATTGGATGGATTTGAATTGAAAGATTTGAGACAGAAGAGGAGAAAAGAGCAGCATGACAATGCACGAGAAGTGGATGCTTTTTTAGGAGAATAGGCTCCAATTTATAGATTGGATGAGGCCAATGGAGGGCCAAGATTGATTTGATTATGAAAGGTTGAGATTGATTTTAGATAGAAGGCATGGATCAAGGGTGCCTTGGGAAAATAAATAGGAATATAAAATTCATTGGAAAAACGGGGAAATAAATTTTAATTTCAAATATGAGACATTAAAAATTCCAAAATAAGGATGCATTGAGGTATTCAAAGAAATTTGAATTTCTTTGAGAGACTCAATGTTGATGTGATAGGAGTGGGAATTAAAAATTGAGGGATAATGATAAGGATGATTGTGAGAGATTCTAGAAAGTATTAATTAGGCTAAGTGGGATTAGGAAAAGTGATTTCTAGGAATCACATGACTAGGTTAATTAATTAGAATTAATTAATTGAGTGGGTTTAGAAGAAATAATTATTGGAGGGGACTTTAGAAAAATGGGGGACTAATTAATCTATTTGATAAATTAATTATTAGACAATAGTGATAGGATTAATTAAATTATATTTAATTGATTCCGAGAGGAATAAGGATTACACAATTAAGTCAATTAATTATGTTGATAGGCTTAAATTAATTAAATATTAATTTAATTAATTTTAGGTGTCTACATTTTGCCCCTCTTTGATATAGCGTTGTGAAATGATGTTATATCAAAGAAGAATAAAACATAGTGGAAGAAAAGGATAAAGACTAGTACCATGATGCCCCAGTTATGATATGAAGAAAACGATAAGGACTAGTAGCACGATGCCCCAATTATGAGATGAGGAAGAATGATTAGGAGTAAGGATGATGAGGAAGTAGTGGTATGCCCCCTCGAGAGGACATGCGGGTTCGAAGAACATGGGTGTGCTCTCAAAAAGTAATTATAAGAATAAGTGATGAAGATAATGAAATAGGGAAGTAGGATGAGTTGGAGTATTGTGAATGAAATGAGACAAAGAAAGGAAAAATAGATTGGATTTCTTGTTGAGCAAGTATAGAGAACAAACCTAGATTTGATATTTCCCTGGATAGTCTACACCACTCATTATAAGAACCAGGATGATACGAGGATTGGAGGTGTGGACTGACACTTAGTTAAACAAGAATGCCTTGCACACAATCATGCAAGTGTTGATAAACACTAATGTAGGGTTGTCAGTTCGTACAAGGAAGACCTTCAAACATGCCATGCTTTGAAAACCATGCCCCATTATACACCAGCCAAGATATACCAAGATATAGGATGATCAAGGTAGTCCTGAACAAGTATAGTCCTGGGACACGAGATGAAAAACAAAGCGAAAAGCTCAAGCATGCAAACAACATGCACATGACCAAGTGATATCTCTTGCCAAGAGTAGGATATGGATTTGGATAAGCTTCCGGACTAAGGAGACATCCTGATGGGCAGGTGATGGATTGATTGATGGATTACAAAAGACAAGTTGGATGTGCAAGATCTATAGATGAGAGGATTGCGGATTTGATTAACAAATTATGGATGGGTGCTTGGATTAGGCACAAGTCAATGCAAGCTCAGGTAGATGGGAAAAGCTCAGTTTGATGGATTGGATGGGATTGGAAGAAGGATAAATGATTAGATAGGAAGAAAAATGGGGATGGATGATTGAATAGGATTGGATTGGGGTTGGGATTAATGATTCAATTGGAACAGATGGAGAATATGATTGGATAAGATAGGATTGGATTATAAATTGGATTGGATGGGGTGGATTGGTTGATGGCATTTGATTGAATGGAACCAATGACAAGGGAGAACCAAGGATTGGTAAGAGGATAGATGGATGAGGGATTTGTTTGGATAGGAGATGGGGGGAATAAGTGTATGGATATGCATAAGAAATGGAGCAATAAAGGATGGAAGGTAGGGTGATGGAGACCCAAAGACTATGTTGCAAAGGAGTGCAATACCCCACAGTAGAGGTAGTGTAATTAAGGATGCAAGGATGGTGGGTAAATATGTATGAGGTGGAAGGATAATTTGTAATGGATATGGATGGTAGAGAATTAAGGCTTGAATGCTCCAAAGAATGCATGCATATACATTGTTTTGCCTCTTATATGATCAAGATGACAGATATTAAGGGAGGATTTTTTTATAGGCTGAGGGATATGAGATGGAGGATATGGGTAGGATAGTCAAGATCAAAGATATGAAAGGAGAATGGACTTAGATATGATGTAGGTGGATGGGAGGATTGTGTGGATGAAGCTTGCCACCAAGTGTAGAGTGCAAGGGGATGAGGGGATTACACATGACACTTGTTTGCCAAGTCTTCATCATGATACTTACCCAAGCTGCCACAAGAAGTGGTTTTCATCATTGGATGAAATGATTTTTCTTTACTTTTTTCTGATTTTTTTAAAAAAAAATTTGTATTTTTCTTGATTTTTTTTATTTTTAAAAAAAATTTCTTGATTTTTTTAATTTTGTTTTAATTTTTGGAATAGTTTGGATGGATAAGGATGAGGATGAGTGGATATGGAAGATAGTGGATGAGTGAAAGAGGAAGGGAGGACTCAAGCATCTAGTTCCATAGATGGTATCCCTTAGTATTTCTTTGAAGTGGAGGTATTCTCATAGATGGTGGTAACAATAATTGGGGAGATGAAATTGATAGGGGATGGAAGATAAGGATTTGGAAAGGATTGGACTAAAGAAATGGGATTGTGAAAAATAAATGGTGGATAATGGTTGGGGTTTTGAAGAATTTGTGGAAGATCAACATTGGCACACACCTTGAAGGGTGGTGGAGTAGTGGAGGAGAGTGTTTTGAATTAGATGGGGATAGAGTGTGGATTTTGGGAAATGAGGACCCAAAATAGAAGAAGGGGATGATGGAGTTGGGATGGTGGATTTTGGTACATAAGGACCCAAAATGGATTTTGAAAATGGAGGAGTGTTAGATGGAGGATTTGAGGACTTATGAATGGATGGAGATTTTGGATTAACAAGTTTGGATGCCAATTTTGATTTTTCTTTGGGATGCATTGCTTCTTTGGGAATCCACATAGTTTTTGATTTTTTCTTTCGGGGCCTTTGTGGCCTTTTTTATTTTTCTTTCTTTCAGATCACATTTTTCTTTTGAGCATGTCATTTTGAGGGGACATGTTGATCCTTTGACTTTTGTGGATTTTGAGCTTTATTCTTTTTAGATTGGGCATCCAAATTGCTTCCAATAGCAATGGGATGGGTGCATGAGGATGAAGGATTGATGGATTTTATGGATGGGTTGGTGGAAAGAGAGTGTTGGGAGTTATCCAAGGATGTGTGCCTTTGTTGATCTCACTTAGAGATTATTTGAGGTGATGGAGTGATGGATGGAGGGATGCAAGGACCCAATATGGATGGAAGGGATGGAGGATTGAGCATTGGAACATAGGGGCCCAAAATGGATGGAAAGAATGAAGGGTTTAACTTTGGAACATGGGGTCCCAAAATGGATGTGAAAGATGAGGGATAATGGGACTTTGATTTGTATGAGGCAAATTTGGATTTAGGAGGAATAAAGGATGTACAAACATCTTGAGCATTATCTTGAGGACACTTATTATTTCGGAAACAAGATGCGAGTCAATTTTGAGGGGGATGAGATGTGGAAGGAAGACTAGGATCTTTAGATGGATTGGGATCATGACATGGAGATGAAGGGATACTTTGATCTTGACTAGGGAGGTTATCATGAGGTAGAGTGGGAGGGGTGACTGGATCATGAGATGGAAGAGGATCATGCGATGATAGAGGAATCATATCATCGTGAGAGGAAGTGGAAGGGATGGGATCACTAGATGGACTGGAGGGAGATGTATCATGAGATGGAGAGATTCCTATGCTAGTATGCTTAAGAACAAGCTTTTGGCATGTTGCGAGTTGTGAGGATTGTGTGATGGAGGAAGGTATGGAATCTTTGATGTGAGTAGATGGGGAAATGGGGGTATCATGAAGTGTGGGGGATTGGGATTTGTTTTGAGGTGGAGGTGATTGGGGTGGATGGAGGACTTGAGGAGACTTGGCCACTTTATTTTGAGGTGAGGATTTTGTCTCCTTTGCTAGCATATCTTGGATAAGATTATGGATGATGGATTTGGAGGACGTGGATAATATGGATTTTGGAGGATTGGGATTAGATGGAGAATTGGGATTGGATAGGGGATTAGGATTAGATGGAGGATTGGGATTGGATGCAGGATTAGGATTGGGATTGGATGGAGGATTAGGATAATGGATTAGGGAATTAGGATTAATGATTGGAGGACTATGGAGTAAAGGATTTGGATGGGGAGTAGAGGTAGTGAATGTGTTGTGAAAGGATGGGGTTTGAGATATGGATGGGAGGGGAGATGGAGTTATACTTATTGAATTAGAGGAGTAGGTGGAAGAGGGATAATATGGAGATATGGATGTGGAATAAGATGGATTTCCCATGTCGAAGGTAGAGGAAGGATAAGAGATATGGTATAGATTGGGATTGAGTATAATGTGGTTGGATAGGATGGATGAAGGTATGATAGGGGAGTAGGAGATTATGGGATTAACTTGGTAGGCAGATTCATGAATTTCCATGAGCATCTTCTCATACCAAGCTTTGAAATTTTGGGTAGTCATGTTGAGAGTGAAGGATTAGATTGGAATTGGATGAATATGTTTTAGAGGGGAACGATTATGAAGATGATGTTAAATGAAGATGAGGATTAGGACTTGGCTTGGAATGATGATGGATTAGATTTGATTAGGTTTGGATTGGATTTGATTTGCATTGGAATTGGTTCAATTGGATTGGTCCTTGGATTAGGACTTGGCTTGATTGGATTGGTCCTTAGATTAGGACTTGATTTGATTGGATTGGTTGATTGTCTGAATGGATTGTATTGAATTGGAATAGATTAGATTGGATTAGATTTGATTTGATTTGATTGGTCCTTGGATTGGATTAGATTAGTCCTTGGATTAAGACTTTATTTAATTGGATGATTGATTGATTGATTGAATGGATTAAATTGAATTGGATTAGATTGGATTGAATTGGATTGGAATTGGATTGGATTGATTTAAATTGGATTGGAATTGGATTGGATTGAATTGGATTGGATTAGGTTGGATTGGATTGGATTGAATTGGATTGGATTAGGTTGGATTGGATTGAATTGGATTTGATTTGATTGGATTATTCCTTGGATTAGGACTTGGTTTGATTGGATTTGGAGTCAATTAGATTGGTTGGATTGGATAACCAGATTAGGAAGATGAATGGATTTGATTGGTTGAAATTTTGGAGATTTGATTGGATTAGAGGAAGAATGAATATTAGTTGAGGAAGGATGATTGTTTGAATGGATGAAAGTGGATTGGGGAATTTCTTGGATAGATAGAAATGGATTAAAGATTTGATGATGACAAGATGGAATTTGGAAAGAGGAAGGATTGATTGGTTGTGGGGGATAGACTTGGCAAGAGATGTCAAGTAAAGAAAACACAATGGTCAAAAGAAGTTAGACTCAAAAGACACTCATGCTCCTTCACAACATATCCTATGGTGAGAAAATACAATAGTCAATGGATCCCAATTGGTTTCCTAGCTATTCTTACCTAGAGTGGACACTTACATGCTTGACCCCACTGGCTACCATCCACGACACTCACTTCTCCGGGGTAGCCAAGCATCAACTCCCATGAAAAATCCTTATGACAAACTTTGTGTCTCTACTAAGGGCCATAAAAATATGGGCAACTTCAGAGGTTCGACCTCCTGCACCAATGACTAGAAGGTTTTTGGCCGCTATACACAAGGTGTTTAGTATGGCTTCCCGTTAGGAGCTACCCTTTGTAGTTGCGCAAGCACAATTGAGGCCTATATCCCAATAAAGCACCAAGATCTTAGTAGTCACGCAAGCATTATTGAGATCTCTAGGATCCTACTACGCACCCAATGTGAGAGTGAACTCTCATATAGCCCCAACCATTGACCCTTTAGTAGTCAATGGCCTATTTATTATAGTGAGTTGGGAACCCCAAGTCCGGGTGTACTCACTTGGGTTGTTTCCCTGTTACCTTCTCAAAGAGAAAGTTGTGAGGGCAGACCCACTAAGGGTAAGCATGCAATCAAACAAGAAAAGGTTCGAGCGTTGAGATTTCTGATTGTCTATGTAGACAAGAGCATACTCTCCTACCTCTACACTTTCCTCAAACATAAAAAAAAAGAGTTATTTTATCCCTAATTAAAATCTAGGTGCCTAGAAAAAAGATTAAGAAAAACACAATGTTTGGTTGGATTTCCTTAGGCAACCTGCAAAAAAATGTATTAGTAGTTTGAAAGTGAAGTCTTCAACAAGCGTCCTACAAAAGACAAAAGAATGACAAAAAAAAAAATTTAAATTTTTTTTTTTGAATGAGTAGAAAAAAAAGAATAAAAACTTTTCTACTAATAACAAATGTGGTTTTGGAGGAAACTTTGATGGGTAAATGGGGTTTGACTAGGTTTTTTGCCATTTTCTAAGGGATAAGCAAGCATAAAATGGGGATTTTAGAGGAGAGGTGAAGGAATGGAAAAAAATTGTCCAAGAGTGACAAAGAAGCAAAATTTGGAGATAGACAATATGGCAAAATTTGGAGGTGATTGGACAAAACTAGAAGAAGTTATGGCAAACCCTAAAAAAAGAGAAATGTGGGATTTCGGGCTTTAAAAAGTGGAATTTGGGATAAGGTCCTCAAGGAAGGAAATGTGCAAAATGAAATTGCAGGGGATCTAGTGAAGTTTGGAGGAAAACAGAGTGAAGATAAAGAAGATATGGCAAAAAAATAGAATAAATTTTATCCTTGCGATCGCGCTAATGCGTGAGCATCAATATTTAAATAGACAGATAACAGAAAAAGAAGAATTGCAGTCGCGCTGATTATTAAGCGCTCGTGCTAATGCACGGGCACTCACGTCAAAACAACTAGAGTTACCACCCAAAAAAAAAATACAAATTTAAATTTTTCACAAAAATGCTCGCGCTGAAGCGACAACTGAAAAGAAATAGAAGTGAGAACATAGAACAATGCAGAAGAGGAAGAATGAGGAGGAGATAGAATAATTTTCACGGTGGTCGTGCTAAAGCACAGTGAGGTACCAATTTTTTTTTTGAAATTTCCTGCGGTTGCGTTGATCCGGAAATGGTCACGCCAATGTGAGTGTGCTCGCACTGATCCTAAAACGGTCACGCTGAAGTGTGAACCTGTGAGTAACCTTAACAAAAACCTTAATTTTTTGTTAAATTCGAGACGTGGGTCCCACTAGGCATGCCAGAATGAAGAGGGGAAAATGGATTTGAAGGGTTAAATGATCAAAAATACAATGAAATAAGCATGAAAACATTAAAACATCAAGAGATCATTTTTACCTTTCTATTTTACCTTCTCCTTCGGATTGAGCTTGATGAAGTGGATGATGAGGATGCGCCCTTGATGCTCCACTTGATGTGTTGCTTGCTTGATTTCGATGTAGATTGATCTCCTTTGTGCTCAACAAGATAGATTGATGGATTGGATTTGGATTGAAAGATTAAGGATGGGTGGATTTGATAGAGGATTATGAAGAAAGAGGAGAAAAGAGCAGCATGACAATGCATGAGAAGTGGATGAATTGTGAGGAGAATAGGCTCCAATTTATAGATTGGATGAGGCCAATGGAGGGCCAAGATTGATTTGATTATGAAGGGTTGAGATTGATTTTAGATAGAAGGCATGGATCAAGGGTGCCTCGGGAAAATAAACAGGAATATAAAATTCCTTGGAAAAGGGAGGGAGAAATTTGAATTTCAAATATGAGGAATTAAATATTCCAAAATAAGGATGCATTAAGGGATTCAAAGAAATTTGAATTTCTTTGAGAGACTCAATGTTGATGTGACATGAGTGGGAATTAAAAATTGAGGGATAATGACAATCATGATTATGAGAGATTCTAGAAGGATTAATTAGGTTGAGTGGGAGGAAAAGTGGTTTGCAGGAATCACATGACTAGGTTAATTAATTAGAATTAATTAACTGAGTGGGTTTAGAGGAAATGATTATTGGAGGGGACTTTAGAGGAATAGGGGAATAATTAATTTATTTGATAAATTTATTAGTGGTCAATAGTGAGAGGATTAATTAAATTAGATTTAATTGATTCTGAGAGGAATAAGGATAACACAATTAAGTCAATTAATTATGTTGATAGGCTTAAATTAATTTAATATTAATTTTAGGTGTCTACAATTTCTAATACTTTAATGTAGTACATTGTATTCGATATGGTCATGAAATTAATTTTTTGTGTTATCAGTTGCAAGATACTATATTATTTTGGAGGATGATGAGGTTCTTACTTCATGGATTACCTTATCATCGAAGTTGGGTACTTGGGTGTGGGAGATTGGACTCAAATATTTTTTGGTTATTTTCATTGTTGCTCAAAATTAGGCCATGCCAATGTTGGTTGTCCAAGAAAAAAGAAACTCTATCCCATTTTGTCTAAAAGGGATGAAGTACCATTTCTTGATGATGATACTAGCACTAGCATTGAGTTTGCATAGGTGGTATGTAGGGGGAGTTATTCTCAATTTCATAGAGCTATGATGAAGACCCCTTTGACAAATGTTCATGGGGGGATTCGACCTTAGTAATTGTGATAACATGTAGCTCTCTAAATATTTGCTATTATTCTAAAAAAAGGAGACTTTTGCAAAAATATTTTAGCATTAAGGAATAAATGGTTGTGGTTAATCAAAGATCTTTGGAATAATTTGGCTTCAAACCTGCTTGAGTTGGGGCTTGTTGCTTGCCATGTATTGTTTTTTCACATTTTCGTTAATTGTAGTTATTGAGTTTTTTATTGTTGATATTGTCTGATGCTTTCTGTTTTTTGTTTTGTTGATCTTTATTATTTATTTTTTAAGGAAAAGAACAAGCACATACCTATATATTATTTGAAAATATAAATATTACAACATAGGAAAAGTGACAAAATAAAACTAGGACAGAGGGTAGAACTCAATCTATGTGAAGCAAAACATAGCTACTGTGGAGAGTCGAGCCGAGTTTCTAGACCTAAACCTTTCTATCCACATGGAAACAAAACCATATAACAAGTATGTAGCTAAAACAATGACAGAGAGTAGAGCTCAATCTATCATGGTTTGCATACCCTAGAGCATAGAGTTTTTAGAGGAAAAGCATGAAGCCATGAAGACATTTAAATACAAACCATTAATAGATAGCCCTTTTGGAAGAAGAGAATGGGCGCATATATGATAATCTTTCTAGGCATTCACTTTGTGTATGATTAACAAGGAAGAGACTAAACAGTAACATCCCAAAATTTATAAACATACCCAAATGAGAAAGGGTACCATGGTGTGAGCATAGAATCATTTAGTTTGGTTGACTTCTTGTTTACTGCCAATTTTGTGTTCTTTGATTTTGTTGTATAGTAGAATCATTCTTGTATACAATCTTCCATCACAAAACAAAAGAAGAATAAAAATTAGAGTATTTACAAATTTCAAGAACTGTGATGTAACAATCCCAATTTACAGAAACATCAAATCAATCTCAAGAATATAACAAACAAAACATAAAATGGTTGTACTAATGATACATATAAATGCCAATAGGAAAAGGTTGATGGGGCTCATGTTACAACAAATATATATTAGTAGTGATAAAATAAAATAATTTAAATTCAATTTTTTTGTAGACAAAGGGAAGGATTGAATATTAACAAATTCAAGGCTGCAGATTTTATCAATTGTTTTTGTATTCTGCTGAGGGGTGGGTGCAAGAAGCTGGGTCCCAATTCCACGGAAGTCTGTGAGCAAAAAAATCTGCCGCTAGAAATAAGTGCTCATTTTTTAAGAAATGAACACCCATTTAAGTTGGAGGCCCTGACCCATAAAAATAAAATAGGTGAACATTTTGAAAAATGGGTGCTCATTTAGGATTGGACCACTGTAGAGAAATGGGTGCACGATTTTTAGAAATGGGCACCCATTTCTAAAAATGGGTACGCGTTTCTAAAAACGGGCACACGTTTATTAAAATGCTACAAATTTCAAAACAGGTGCCCATTTTTTGAATTTAAAATAATAGGCGCCCATTTCATAAAACATGGAGCAAGAAACACACCTATGCCTCGGTTTTGGTTTCGGGTTAGGCTTGGTGGGACCAAGCCTATGCTTGGACATCCAAAAAATGGCATCTTGATTGTATTTTTTGATGAAACAAAAACCCATTAAAATTCTCACTGTCCTGATTTAAAAAATCTAAATTTTATAGTGATATGATTATTTTTACTATTTTTTCATTATTTATTAATTAAAAGTGGTACCTAAATGTAAAATAGTGAAGTTCAGTAAAGCTTTAATAACTTTTTTGTTTTTAGGTTTGTTGGAAAATAAATTATATGACATCAATTTACATACAATTCTTTTGAAGACAAAAAAAAAAATTCAAAAATATGAAATTTTCATCAAATTATTGTGGTCGTACACCAGAGGTTTTGAAAATGTACTTTATAGTCAATTAAAAATTAATAATAATAATAATATATATATATATTCAATAAAAAATAAATAAATAATAATTTTCATCAATATTTGGTGTCTAACGTATCTTTTCCTAGAAAGATATGCAAAAATTCATTTATCTACGTCAAAATAAAATAAATTACATATTTGAAAATTAGACTCCGAGCACTACATTTTCTATTACTGAAGTTTTTTCAGATCCAATCTCTAAGTGACTCAAATTTTGACATAATCGACAAAAAAATTGAAAAATAGGGAAAACACTTCCATTTTTTGCCCAAAAGTGGGACTCAACTTCTTACAACCACCCTGCGAACTGCGAATTGCGAATTGCAACAGGTTGCATGGTGGATTGTACTATGTAATACTTGGAGACTGCTGTTATTTGTTTATATGTTTTAACATGCAAATTAATAATTAAAATACTTCCCCAATCATAGATTACTTAATAAATATACTTTCAATATTGTATTTAATTACTTCTGGTTCATTTAATCAATTAAAGTAAAGGATAATTTTAAAAATCAATATGTATAGTGAGGGGTCATTTTGAGATTCTACAATCTGAAAGCATAAAAGTCATTCCTTTCAGATTTTTTAATCGAACAAAAGATAACCGAAAACAGTGAAAATATTAAAAAGGGGATCCATTGAGGAATCTAATCCTCTTTAGTAAACAACATCTTGGTGAAAATACAATAGATCAGAGGATATGTAATAATTAAAACCCCTCTAAAGCTTAAAACCAGGCCAGGTAATAAATTTTTTTTCATTTTCTCCAGCAATCATAAAATGGTAGGCTTCACCAATATCAACTTTATACACATTAATATCAGTGCCCCAAAACATATTGATGGCGTCCTCAAGCCCAAACAAATGCATGTTGTTTATAATGCCCTTATCAACAGTTTGAACCAAACCAATATCACCTTCCTTTAGGAACTTCCAGCAGCCAATATAAGTGTGAAAGTTATGCACGCTCATTGTATACCTGACCTTCACAAGATTAAACCTCCTTTATAGTTATGGTCGCTTTTCATTTTACGCCTTTATGTTTAGTCGTCTTTGAGTTATTAGTTTTCTTTGTTTTTATTGGCAAGTCGGGTTTTAAACCTCGACGTGTCAGTTTTCCTTTGTCGGCACATCGGACTTTAAAGTCCGATGTGCTAGTTTGCCTGACTAGCAGGTCAGACTTTAAAGTTTGACTTGCAGTTTGGTTTTGTTGACGGGTTAGACTTTAAAATCCGACCTGCTAGTGTCTTGTGGTGACATGTTGGACTTTAAAGTTCAACCTGTCAACACGAGTTGCATTTAATGCAACTCATGTTTATCTTTTAGCTAGTTATAATTGCATTTTAGTCAATCCTTTTGCATTCTAAGCCTTTGTTGCTTCCT
>NC_081408.1:102481342-102504342 GCF_030272615.1 Cryptomeria japonica | reverse complement strand
TTCATTATCCTTTGATTTATCCTCTCTTGGGGGCTGAATTATTGTGATAACGTGCTTGTCTTCTTTGGGTGTATCCTATCTTAAAAAAAATTCTCCCGGTAAGGTTTACACAATCGCTTTAACATGGGGGCATGCACTCCGCTCATGATTCTCTATTTTGATACTTGAAGTTTCTTAGCAAACTTTGTGTTTTCTTTGTAATTTTTGTTATTCCTTTCATGGCTCATAGTAAGAGAACCTTACTAGTTCTAGTCATGGTTCTCTCTCTCTCTCTCTCATTGTCTTCCCTTTTTCCTTATCATTGAAATTGTAAGATCCTAAAGTCCACTGGGGGCTTGGTGAATCTTTCCTCCTTGATGTGGTGAAAGTATTACAATCTAAATTCCTTGTACTTTACTGGCAATATTTTCATAAGCTCATACTCCTTCTAAAGTGGGGGTGAAATTTAACGTCCTAAAATTGCACCCCTTTCAATTTTTGACTACATTTGGGTCTTCGCCTTAGTGTTTGTGCCCCTTGTCCTGATCGAAGACTTGAATATTCTCATGCACATCAAAAACACATTGTAATTCAACCTTGTTCTATGCCTACATTTTAATCCTACCCCAAAATAGGATAGGACCAGGGTGTGGTACCTTGGGATCACCTATTTGGGACCTCCTTTGATCCTTTCCCCTTGGATCTAATTCAAATTTGAAGCAGGAAACTCCTATGTTGGTTCAAGTTAGAAAATCAATCAATTAAACCCACCGGCAAGTATATAAGAGGGATTTCCCCTCTCATTTGACATCCAATAAATCTAACACATACACACAAGAGGTCATCAAGCATTCAAGCATTCAAGAGAAATTGAGCATTTTTAGTCATACTTCAAGCTTTGGAGCATCAATAGAGACAAGGTTTCAAACATTGAAGAGAAGATCAACATTCTACTTCATGAAACCCTAATTCCATGTGGAGGCAAACAAAACTTCACAAGGAGGTATAAGCATTTCAATTTCATTCAATTCAACATCCCCTCAAAGAGGAGGATTTCTTCTTTTAGTCATTTCATTTACATTTTTTCAACCACTTGGTTAATTCCAAAACTGAGGTTTGATCTAAAGACAAACTCCTATTCCCAAAACATTTCCCCTTCTTTCTGTGTATAGGAAATAGGTGCATAGTTGTAGTTATGGAATTAAGCTTCATTCATAGAAATGAAAAAACCCTTTTCGATGTGCAGAAAGTTTGAAGGACCAATATGAGGGCGCCCCTATCTAGACATGTGGTCCCTACAACTTTTGTCAGATTTTGTAGAGAAACTCCAAATCATCTCAAACTTCTTACATCCAAGTGCATGGCTGAATCCCAAATCTGTAGCTCACTATTTTACCATACTTTGTCTCCATTTTCAGAATTTACTCTTAATTCAATTAATCAACTTACAAAAGAGGGTCAATTGCTTTTTAATCCATTCCAATTTGTGTAGTATTCAATCCTTGCACCAGTTGGAATTGGATTTAGTAGATTCATCCCCCTCTTTTGAATGTAAAGTCCCTCCCGAGTGAAAATTTGGAACCTAGTGAATTCCCTCTTGTTCTAAGTGGTAGATTGGCTAAGGTTCTCCAATTTTCCACTTTACATCTACAAATGTGTTGATGGTTAAGATAAGCTCTAGGAGAATAAGGAAGATCCAAAGAGATTGATACATCAACATTTTGATCTTGCCCCCCTTACACTAGGGTATGTTTATGAAAAAAAGATGGTATCATGTTTCTCTTCAATGCTTTCTCTGTATTAGAGAGATCATTGATATGAGTATTGAGTCATTCTTCATTCACACAAGATGCCCCAAGAGAGATACAAGTGTTATCTTTTTCAATTCATCTCTTGGATTTTTATTTCTACAAAAGATTTTATGTGATCTACACCTACATAATGTACTTTCTTAAAAATATAACCATAAAACAACATGCAACATGGACACAAGCTTTGAGATATGATTGGCTAGTAAGAAATATGTTTGAATTTCTAAACGTGCAATATGCAAAAGCACTATGAATGAAAAGAAGTAATGTAAAGTGAAAGAAACCATTATCCAACACATGATTTTGCTAAAGTAAGTAAAAATAAATGTGATCATATGTGAAATGGAAAACAAATCAAATTTATTAATACCATTATGAATACATAAAATCAGATATGAAAACACAAGTGAAAAATTATGCCACCCACAATGTAAGGAAACTTACAACCAACTTTATAACAATTTCCACATAACCCAATTTATATTTTAATCAAATCAACACATAGAATCCACATGCAAATAATAAAAAAAATACCCATGAAAATATGGCACAAGATATACCCTAGGAAACCCTCATATGAGGGAAAAAGCCATCCTCCAAAATCATCCATCACCATGTATTATTCATCAATGCAACATTACAATACAACTATGAAAGCCTTTGAAACCCAACCATCAACAAGCACTCCATGTGAACAAGCATGTAACCACACATCCCATGCCATGCTTCCAACCTTCACAAATGCTAACGTGGCTAACTTGGCTCTGACCCAAACAACTACCCTTTTGGTTGCTTTTATAAACACAAGCTCCCACAAAACCACCAAGTGGTATTACATCAAAACCATGTGCTACAATACCATGTGCATATACCATGGGCTAGCTACATGCCTGACCCCACATCTAATAATGGATAATTTGTAAAATTAATTTCCCCAATAGTAAATAAATACAATATAATATCCCAATGTTACAATACAACTCATCAAGTGGTCTCAAGAATATTTCCAAGGAATCTCTACATGTTACATGTCTATGTGCAAAAACAAAGAAATATTACACTAAACATCCATGTGAAACTCACATAATAAATAAATATTACAATTACAAACATTATTATGCAATGTGTACAACACCTATTTTTCCAACACACAAGTCAATTTTATAAATATAAAGTAGGATTTTTTTATGAAATTATCTGCTAAATTTATGTTTTTACTTGGAAATATGATCTATGAGTGTAAATTGAAAATTAAAATGCATACAAATCAGATATGGGAACACAAATAGAAAATTTAGAATTAAAGATATCAGGTTCACCAAAATGTAATGTTGTAATTTGAGAATTAGGGTTTCAATTAAGATAATAAAAACACAAGAAAATCCCAAATTAACCAAAACATATGGAAAGAAGGGTGAACCTAAGAGACCTAGATACAATCCAAATAAGGAAAGGGAGGAAAGTTTAATTAGATTCACCTAGGGGTTAGGGCTTAGGGTTTTCCTCTTTCCAGGGTTGAAGTGGATTGATAATTGTAAATTAGGGAAAAATAAGGGATCATTAAAGTTATTTAATAAATACAGAGTGTTATAGATGTCCCATAGAGACATGGACTTGGATCTGGGTAAAAGAAGAGATTTGAAACCTGTTCCTAGAAGTTCAGCCTAATTTTTTGGGACTAGGTAGTACAAATCAGCCCTTGTCCTCTAAATTTTCTTTTGTCAAAAGTTGAACATGTTCATCACTGTCGACTCTGTCATAATTCTTGAGTACATCTCTTGCACTTGTTTCCTACACATAGAAAGAGAGGAAGAATGTTTTGGATAAGGGTTTTCCTAAGGTCAAACCCCAAAATAGGAATTAACCTTTAATGAAAAATTTAAATACTGAAGAAAATGCTAAGGAAATATACCTCAAATCTGCAATGGTTGATAGAAGGTATGATGATACAATGCTCTTTGAATGTAATCACATATTGTGAATGCAATGGCATGACAAACACATGAACATGAAACCTAATCACACACACATGCTTGCATGAATATTGATGTAATATTTCTTCATAATGCTTGAAGGATGAAATGTAACCTTGAATCTCTAAAAATGCTTGATGGTGAATACTTCAATGCATGAATATTATGGATAGGTTGTTGATATCTAGGTTAAAAATAATTGATAGGATGTCTTTATATAGGGTTACCTAGGTAAATTACTAACTAGGTTGACATTCAACAGTTAAATTGAGGCATGGGAACAAAAACTCATTAGAGAGGGAAAGTGTCCTTACCTATTTGAAATAGGGCATGTTTAAAGAGAACCATGGTGTTTAGGGCATCCTGATCTGGATAGGGTTAATCCAAGTTCCCTTTTCCTCCCAAATAGGGTAAATGAGCAATAAATCAAGAAGGCATAGGCCTAGGATGAGTTCCACTCATCCATGCAGCTAGGTGACGTCAAATTTGGAGTAAAAGGGTCAAAATGGACCTATGGAAGACCTAGGATGAGACACACTAAAGTAGGGGCACAAAAGGTGGTGTAAATTGTGTAAGGTTACAATTTACAATGTTACAATATGAAAAATTCCTCATATCCTTTAAATCCTTTGTAGACCTATTACATTGTTCCAAATAGATGGTTGTGCCAAGTAGTAGGGTTGTCTTAACTTTTTACTTTTTTCTTTCTCTAACTCCACAAAATAGTTTAAAGACACTTTGCATAATTTAACCATAAGTTTTCATTGGTTCTATCCCTTTATATAATCACACCTACAACATATGACTACTCTAATTATCAAAAGAGATGTGGAAAAATAAATAAGATTCATGAATACCACATAAGTGGAAGTATGAGGCTTTGGATGAGCTATAAAGTAGATTTTCTATGGAAAATACCTTATGTTATATTTTCATCACCAACATGTATTGATAGATAAAGGGAGGTTGGTGATGGTGTTTTCATTAAATAGATGTGCTACGTTGCATGAAAATATAAAAAATAATAAAATGGTGATGGTTATGTAATCACCACTTAACCATAAGGAACAAACCTACTTTAAAAAGTTAATGTTCTATAGTAAAAAAAAGGGAATAAGCTATTCATAGGCTAAATAATTCTCTATATGGCTTGTAGTGGTCATCCAAAAGATGAAATAAAAAATCTTTAGTACTTAAGTTGAAGTTAGTTTTTGTTAGGGGAAAATTGATTACTATGTCAACTTTATAAAAGAAAATAGTAATTTTATCACTTTTTTTCTATATTGGTGCCATTTTGTTAATAAGTAAGATTAGGGTGATTTAATATCAAACTTTGTCATACTTTAAAATAAAAGATTCAATATTTATTAATTTTATCTTGGATATGGAGATTAATATGAAACTTTGGTTGAACCAAAAGAAGTATGTTAACTCTATGTAGCATTATTTAAGGATGCAAGATCGTAATTTGGGGAGTGTCCCTATTCACATCCATGAAAAAAATTCATTTATCAAAAAATATCCTAGGATAAAATTCATGTTTCATATGTTAGTGTAGACACCTAAAAGTTGCACAATCAATTAAGTAAATTTTATTCATTTCTAATTCCTCTAATTAATTAAATTAAGGTTTAATTAATATCCCTATTCTTCTAATTATCCCATTAATCAAATTAAACATTTGATTCAACCCTATTCTTCTAGCCTAGCCTATTAATTGAACTAAGGTTCGATTAAGCACCCTTAGCCATTTAATTGAATAAATTCTATTTATTTATTTAAAATCCCTTTCCCCCTTTTTGATTAAATTCACATTTTATTAAAAATCCCATTTACAAATAAATAAATCCATATATATTTGTGAATAGTAACCCCACTTGCAAAATACTACAAATGCAAGTTGCATCCCTTTTGGCTAAAATAAATCATTTGATTTACCAAAAATTCCTATTTTCCCTCACCCACTTGCAAAATCCTACATTTTCCATTATTCTTCTGAATCGCCTTCTAGAAGTCTTCTAATCGCTTTCTAATCATGTTTTATCCCTTAATCTTGTCACATCCCTAAGTTTAGGGAAGTCGTTTCCCTAAAAATGGTGAAAGTCTTCCAAGTGTGTGGAAGACTCTACCTTTTTCAACAAGTTAACTTGTTGAGTATTCCAAGTTTGTAAGGCTATGACAAAACCACTAGAGGTTTCCCTCTTTGGTCAAGTAACCTTACAAAAACCTTCCCAAGGCATTTAATGTCTCTTGCAAGTCCACACCCCTTAGACATCATGGTTGTCCCTTTGACGATTTTCCATGTTGCACAAGATTTTACCTCTTGGTTAATAACATGCCTCCTTGGTTAATGACATTATCCAATGATGTCACTCCTTGAGTTTACCCCTAAATTTTTATTTAGCATCTAATGCTTGTTTAGCATCCCCTCAAGCCATCTCAAGGTGACATTTTTCAACTTGGCATTGGATTGAATTCCTCCCATGGATTGATAGCTTTCAATCCTAGCCCTTGTTGAGATTATTCAATCTCAACCATCTATTTCTCCAATTTCCCTATAAATAGAGCCCATTTCTCTCCCAATTGATCAAGTCTTTTGTGCATCAAAATTATAGTCACATTGTAGGTTAAGGAGCTCTCTTTGTCATCACCAAGCATCAAATTCTTCTTCAATCATCCAAGCATTAGCATCAAGCATCCATCTCATATCATTTAGACTCATTTTAGTTCATCTTTTAGCTTAATTCATTTCTTTTACAAGTCTTGCATCCTCATATTAGCTTAATTAAATCACATAGCATCCTTAGCTTTCAATTTGGAACTCATCTTTGCATCCTAATCATCTAGCTTGCATCCTTCATCTTCATCTCTTCATCTCTTCATCTTAGAATTTTTATAGAATATTAGTTGCATCCATTTAGATTCTAGTTGCATTTTCATAACTCATTCCTTAGGTTGACATCTAGAGGATCAAGCTACTCTCCCAAGTGAGGGCCAACTTGAATCCAAAGATACTTAGGGATAGAGGACAATGAGGCGATTTTAGAAACTTTTAACTCATTTCTTGTATTTTGATGTCTAACAATCTAACGCAATGCTTCAATGGTGTGTTTGAAGTGTTTTCCTTCTTGCAGGTGGAAGACCACATTTTCTAGCATACAGCTAGTGTTTTTAGAATTCTTATGTATGTTATAATTTTTATAACACTAGATAGTGGGAATTTCAAGTAGGTATATGCCTAATTTGGGGGAAAAAAATTAAGCCACAATAATATTATTTGTTTTGTAGCTTAATAGAGCTTTAGAGTAGTTGTTATTGTGGATAACTTAATTTGAATGAGCTATTGAACACACATAATTTTATGGATATGGATTAGAATTGTGAAATTCATAGTAAGAGATCCACTAATAGCTATTTGTTTAACCGATTTGGTAATTTTGTTAGTTGGATGAAAAAAAGAAAAACTATTCATTTTCTTTCACCTACCAAAATTTAGTACATTAAAGATACCCATGGTTAGATAGAGATGGTGTGGATTTATATATACTAGCTAGAGCTTGGATTGATATATACTATAGAAATAACTAATTGTAAGAGTGGGTGTAATCAATTTGGTCAAAAACTCTACATTTCATAGAGACAAAGTTCATTTGTGTAGTGACATTTATTCGAAAAAATATGGAGGACACAAAAGTTTTGATTGAGAAGCTAAACAATTCAATGACTATATTCTTAATTACTAATTGACCTATTACTTCACATGGAGAAGTAAAAATGGTCTCAATATAGACTATATACATTTTGCACCTAGGTATTAAATATAGTTTGTTTACTTCTTGTTCATGAATGACACATGCAACAAATAGGAGATGGTTAGGAATGTGTTGCATATTTTGTATGTTTTACACACCTAATAAAATTGCTAGGATGCCTTTATATAGTTTTCCCTGGGTAATTTACCAATTAGGCTAAGCTCCAATGATCAAATTAAGGCATAGGGATCAAAACTCATCAAGAAGGGAAAGTGATCTAAACTATTTGAAATAGGGCATGTTTAAGGGGGGTCATGGTGCCAAGGGAACCCTAGTTAAGATAGGGTTGCCAAAGAACCCTTGTCCTCCTAAAATAGGGAAAAAAAGTAGGCAATTAGGAAGGTGCATCTTGGGATGGGGTCTGTGCAGTATACAGGCACGTCCGTGTTCAGAATTGAAAAACTTTTACAGTCTAGCAAACAAACACAGTCAGTTTTGGAATTCTTGATCTTCCTAGGTTATTTCTCCAAGGTTTCATCTAGCATTCAACCTATTTTTGGGTCTCACAAAGTCCATCATTTCTTTACACCTTACATTACATTCACATTTGTCTAAACTTGAGTCAAAAGGTCACTTGCTTGTCCTCATCATACTTTGTCAACACACTACATACAACAACATTTTGCTAAGTGGTCCCTCATCAAGGTCTATCACCTTTGGGTCTCATTTTGTCTTACTTATAGTCAAGGTCAACTTACCTTATCAAGAGAAACTATCCTCTCTTTGGAAGGCACGCCTACTCTACTACATACATACTTGGTCTTACACTTTGGTCATTGCAAGTAAAACCTTAGATTCATTTACATTCCATCCAACTCTTGGTCTTCCATACTCTTTCCATTTTCATCTAGTCTCACACATATTGGTCAATACCTAGTTCATGGTTGAAACCCATTCCCAAAAATCAAGGAGAGAAACTAAAGAGGCTCAAGAGTCCACAAACATGAGCTCCTATGAGTATGACAATGATATCTTTTTCAATTCTGATCATACTACATTACCTGACATGGATGCCTACAGAAACATTCCAAATGTTGAGCACATGGACACTACAAACAACAATGATACACATAATGACAATATAGACAACATTTCAGTACATTCAACAGAAGTGGAAGACACCATTATGAATCCCCATTTCAATTGATTGGTTGAGGAAATAATGAGGAGAGATAGACAATACTTCCTACAAGTGATGGCACAAAGTGGAGCCAAGATCCCTCATGATTTTGACATGTCTCAAATAATGGAACATAGACCTTTGCAACAATCTCACTCCAACATGGATCAAAGGAGGCCTAATAGTGGAGGAAATAGAGGACCACATATGGTGCCTGAATCACCATCATCTTTGTTTAAAAAACCAGAGGTCCCATACACACATGGTCAAGGATATGATACTCACCTTTGCAGACCATCATGGAAGTCTTATGCAGAAAAATATGCTCAATCACATATCAATGCTAAGGATGAACCACCAAAGCAATTGGATATTCAAAGGCATGCTCAAAATTTGGACATAAGGAAACCCCACGTCAAATTTGGGGGCAACACACTAGAACAAACTCATGACATTCCTATAGAGTATGGTATACATGGAAAAAGCAGATATTCCATTCCTCACCATGACTCTATACCAAGTGGTCCATATACGCAACATCATTATAGACCTCCTCCATATGAACATGTGTATGATCAATATCATCCATATATGCAACATGCTCCTCCTCCAATTGGTGCCTCAAGCATGGGGTATGGTCCAAGAAGTCGATCTCCACCTAACAACACTTTGGAATAGCAAATCAGGGACTTACAAAAGAAAATGGAGGACATAAATAAACCAAAGCCAACATACACAATGAGAGACATATGTCCTTATCCATTTGACAAGAGCATTCCAATGCCTCCTTTTCCTACACACTTTGTGACACCTAAGTTTGATGAGTATAGAGGAAAAGGGGACCCTAAGGCACACATAAGACAATTTTTCACAGCTTGCATTGAGGTAGCAGCAGAAGAGACATATTTGATGAGATTATTCCCACAGAGCTTAGGTGATCAAGCTATGGAATGGTTCTCCCAACTTCCACCTGGAATTAAGTCTTGGGGTGACTTAGTAGAGGCATTTATCCAACATTTCTCATATAACATAGAGACAAACATATCAGTCACTACCTTGTGCAACACCAAGCAAAAAGAGGGAGAGTCTTATGCATCATTTTTACAAAGATGGAGGAATCTAGCCAGTAGATGCTCTTGTGAAATTCCACAAAAATAAATGGTAGAAATGTTCACTCAGAATGTTAACAAAGACATTGGTTATGACCTAAGAAAAGCTTGTTTGTCCACCTTCAAGGATGTCATTGAAAAAGGCTTAGCAACAGAGAAAGTCCTAATTGATCAAGGAGTCATTAAGATATTGATTGAAAACAAAGAGGACTTTAAAGGAAAAGATAAGCCAAGATTTTGGAATAAAAACAAGAACACAATCAATGATGGTGTTGTGGATGCCAATATGGTATGACCAAAATTTTTTTTTTCTGGATCAAGCTCTACAAACAATCAAG
Organism: Cryptomeria japonica; assembly: GCF_030272615.1. NCBI lineage: Eukaryota > Viridiplantae > Streptophyta > Pinopsida > Cupressales > Cupressaceae > Cryptomeria > Cryptomeria japonica. The sequence continues at coordinate 102,494,200 of NC_081408.1, read as the reverse complement.
TGAATACTCAAACAACTTCCAAATCACGAAGGAAGTACACCCCATTGGGAGAACCACTTGAGTCTATTTTCAAAAAGTTAGTGGCAAACAAAGTAATCAAAATTCCAGATTTTTTGCCATATGAGCCAAAGGTCAAACCAAATTGGTGGAATGATGATGAGTATTGTAAATTCCATAAGAGCAAGGGTCATAAAACAGGAAATTGTCATCGACTAAAGAACATCATACAAGATCTCATTGATAGAGGTGACATTGAGATTGAAGGACACTCATCCAATCAAGAACATGAGATGTTTAAGGAACCATTCCCAAAGCATGACAAGGGAAAAGCTTCAGCCACAGATGACCAAACCAACTATACCAAAGCATCCTATAACTATGATTCAACTATCAATCACATTTCGATGGATAATTATGTCTCTACTATTATCATCAAGGACAAAAACCCTGAGAATTCTACCCAGAGACCCAAGATTGTCCTAAAAGGAATTGGATCTTCTTTCGAACCTACCTCTGAATGTCATGTTACAACCCGTCAAGGTAAATTCACTTTGCAAGGTGCTCCAGCTAAAAACACCGCTTCCTCATCGACCAAGCCTAAATACGACCTTGTAGAGCAGTTAGGGAAAACACCTGCACTTATCTCCATCCTTGAGCTCTTACGCATATCCCCTACACATAAAGCTATTCTTGACAAAATTTTGAGAGACACTGTCGTTCCTAGTGATTTGAATGTGGACCATTTTCAAGCCATGGTGGGATACCTTTCCATTCCACACTCTCTTACATTCACAGAAGCTGATGACCCCTCCGTAAGTCAGCCACATAATGCACCATTACACATTGAAGCCTTCATACACAAACATAGAATCAAACGAGTCCTGATAGATGGAGGAGCAGGTCTAAACATTTGTACATTAAGCAATATTAAACAATTGGGATATTCTGATAAAGTTGTGAATTCTACAAACAAAATTACCATCAAGGCATATGATGATGAAGAGCATTCATCCAAAGGCACAGTCACCTTGCCTCTCAAAGTTGGGCCAGTTACAAAGGATGTGGTTTGTCAAGTCCTAGACCTAGATCTCACATACAGCATATTGCTATGACATCCTTGGATTCATGAAATGAGGGCAGTCTTGTCTACATATCACCAATGCATTAAGTTTCCTCACAATGGAGTTGAAATAACAGTTAATGGTGATCCTAATCCGTTCATATACTGCAATAACTTGAGATCAAAAACTAAGACCATCATTTGCAGTAATCGTGAAGTTGTTCCTTCTTCTGCATACATTGATCCCAAGTCATTAAAACCTTCGACATCAAAACAAGGTGAACTTAAGGGCGAATTCTAGGACAAGGGCATAGGTGAATACACTTTGAATCAGACCATGAACTTACAACAAGTCATGAATTCACCAAAAGAATATGGAAGACCACATCCTAATAAGTAGGTATCTATCATTATACTCAAATGGGACCCTACTATCTTTCAAAGATGGGGTGAACTGGAAGAGGAAGACTTATACAAAATGCTTTACAAAGACCTTGAAAATGATACACAAGATCACATCAGTATACCATGTGAGAAGTATAGCAAAGGGTTCAAGATTCTACAAAAATTTGGGTATGATGGCAAAAGCCCTCTTGGGTTAAGAAAGGAAGGCATCATTGAACCTTTACAACCTGAATTGTCATTAAAAAAGGAACGCTCAAAAGGACTTGGCTTCATGACTTCCAAGGTCCACACTCAAAGGATAGAAGAAGCATTACAAATCAAAGCTGCCAAAATTCAACAAGAGAATCGCTATTCCACAGACTCCAATGAATGGGAATGGGGTTCAGACAAATCCTCTAATGACTATGAGCTCGCTGAGACATTCAGAGAACCAAGTGAACCAACAAAAGAAGAGGAATTTAATAGGAAATTCAAAGTTGGTCAAGAAATAACCCCAGAGGAACCCATACAGTCTTTGCCTCTAGGTCCTAGGTTGAAATCACATAGAATGAGAACACCTATCCTGGAATGTGCTACTTGTGATGATAATTTGGATTCATTCATGATCGAGACTGATGAAGAGAGTGCCAATGATGACCTCGATAACTACCTTGACATACTTGAATATAACTTCATCTTCACTCTTAACCCCGCTAACTTTGAAGACATCAAAGGCCTTCCCCTTGTTCACCACCAACTTATTGACTGGGACCATGAAGGACCTGCACAGTTTGACACATTCCAAAATGATGAAGCCTTTATTGACTATCTTGGCATACGAGAGGATATTCCTCATGGGGACCATAAAGCGGGATACACTATAGAACTCAATAGTGTGGCATATTTTGGTGAGGGTGTCAGACCTTCCAGTTGCAAAAATATAAAAATAAAAACAAACCAAGGGTCTTATGGTGAAAACCACACTGTGGCATTGTCTGACCCCAGAAAAGTAAAAAGAAAGGACGTATCTAAGGATGAAAACCTCTCTGAGGCACCCGAAGATAGAAGGCTCGACATTCTCCTAGCATCATATGAGGAAAAGTCATCCATGTTGGTAGAGGAGACTATCAAAACAAACATTGGTATAGAAGAAGTTCCACACAACATATTCCTGGCTCAATCTTTGACAGAGTCAGAAAGGTCAAAATTCATAAGTTTCTTCATGAAACAACAAATCAACTTTGCATGGTCATACGCTGATATGCCTGGATTGTATATGGATTTGGTAATGCACCATTTGACAGTTAAACCGGGGGCAAAACTAGTGAAATAGAAATTAAGAAAGATGCATCCACAAGTCACATTATTAGTCAAAGTAGAGCTTGAGAAATTATTGGATGTCGGATTCATACGCCCAATTAATTATCCCCAATGGATCTCCAACTTAGTGCCTGTCAGTAAACCAAATCGTAGTATTAGAATATGTACAGATTTCAGAGACATCAACAAAGCTTGTCCTAAAGATGATTTTCCATTACCAAATATTGACTTGATTGTCGATCTCACAGTAGGTCATGTGATGTTATCCTTGATGGATGGATTCTCTGGTTACAATCAAATAAAAATTGCATCCGAAGACCAGCACAAAACAACATTCACTTGTCCTTGGGGAACTTTCTGTTGGAATGTCATGCCCTTTGGGCTAAAAAATGTAGGCGCTACATATCAAAGAGCCATGACTACTATCTTTCATGATCTCATGCACGTTACTATGGAAGATTATGTTGATGACCTCTTGGGAAAATCAATAGACAGAGAAACACATTTGGACATACTTTCGCTCATCTTTGATCGGTTGGAAAAATATAAAGTGAGATTGAACCCCAAGAAATGTGTCTTTGGAGTAACCTCCGGGAAGCTCCTGGGATTCATTGTGTCAAAAAGAAGAATTGAATCTGATCCAGCAAAATCCAAGGCCATCATAGAGATGCAACCACCATGAAACATTAGTTAGCTTCGATCTTTGCAAGGGAGACTCTAGTCCATACGAAGATTCATAGCACAACTTGTAGATAAATGTAATCCCTTTCAGCATTTCCTACATAAAAACATCAAATTCAAATGGGATGATAACTGTCAACGGGCTTTCCAAATACTCAAAGATTATCTTCTGAATCCGCCAGTTTTGATGCCACCAGTTCTAGATCAGCCTTTATTACTATACATATCAACTACTTCAACAACACTGGGGGCACTCTTAGCACAACAAGTTGTTGAGGGCAAAGAAAAGGCACAATCGCACATTGGTGGGATATGAGCTAAACTACACACCAATTGAGTGCGCATGTCTCACCGTGGTCTTTGCTTTGCAGAAATTATGACATTGCATGCTAACTCATAAGACTAAGTTGGTTGCAAGGATAGATCCATTGAAATACCTTCTCAATAAAGCAACACTTACTGGGTTACTAGCCAAATGGGTAATGATCCTGAGTGAATTAGACATCGAGTATGTGGACATAAAAGCAATAAAAGGACAAGCCATCACAGATCAGTTAGCAGATGCCCCCATGATAGATGATGTTCCTCTAATTTAAGAATTTTTAGATGAATCCATTTTAACAGTGTCACATGCAAAGCCATGGCAACTATACTTTGACAGCTCATACACACAGCATGTGGCAGGAGTTGGCATCCTCTTCATAACTCCTCAAGGGGATTCTATACCAAAATCATATCGATTATCATTTCCCTGCACTAATAACATAGTAGAATATGAGGCATTAACAACTGGAATATGAATAGTAGTTCAGTGGAAGATCCAGGAACTTCATGTTTTTGGGGACTCTCAACTTGTAATTCGTCAAGCAACTAATGAATACCAAACAAAGGATGAGAAATTAATGCCTTACAAAAGAATGGTGGATGACTTGAAACAACATTTCACAAAGATAGACTTTGAGTAGATACCAAGAGAGCAGAATCAAGCCGCAGATGCCATGGCTACAATTGCTTCACTAATCGATCTATCTCCGAATGAGACCCACTATGAGTTCTTCGTGGATAACCTTTTGGTTCCTTCATATGAAATCACTCCTACTGAGATAATATGTGTCGTCAGTCCTGAGTCCCAGTTATATGGTTCCATCTTCACATACCTTCGTGATAATAACCTTCCTCCTGACTTATCCAAAAACCAACGTCGCACTTTCATTCGCCAATCTTCCCGATACATCATTTTAGCCGATATCCTATACTGTTGAGGTCTAGATGGCACTCTTCTTAGATGTTTGGAAATTGACGAAGCTCAAATTGCGTTACTTGAAGTACATGAAGGGATATGTGGTCCACATTCAAGTGGTCCTACCTTAGCCAAGAAACTCATGAGGACTGGATATTACTGGCCCAATATGGAAAAAGACTCATATCAGTTTGTCAAGAAATGTAAGCAATGTCAACTTCATGGAGACCTCATCCATGTGCCAACACAAGAACTTAAACCAATTGCAACTCCTTGGCCCTTTTATCAGTGGGGACTTGATCTCATAGGCAAGATTCACCCTCCATCCTCCAACGGTCATAAATTCATTATCACTGCCACAAAGTATTTCACAAAATGGATCGAAGTCGTGCCTCTCATGCAAGTCACTAGAAAACAAATTGCTACATTCATTCTCAACTATATCATTTGTCGATACGGTATTCCTATTTACATGATCACCGATAACGGGCGTCCCTTCAAAAATCAGGATGTTCGTGAACTCTATGACCGCTTCCATATTTCCCATCGTTTCTCCACACCATATTACCCTCAAGGTAATGGTCAAGTTGAGGCATCTAATAAAACAATCCTTAAAATCTTAAAAAAGACAGTCAACGATGCTGGCCATAATTGGCATATCCAACTTAATCCCGCACTTTGGGCCTACCGCACATGTGTCTGCACACCTACAGGAGCTACAACCTATTCACTTGTTTACAACGCTAAAGCTATCTTGCCTGTTGAGGTCGAGCTACCCTCTTTACGAGTCTCTTTGCAAAACATTATCAGTGATGAAGACTATAGGGTCTCCCGCTTACAAGAACTTGAACTATTGGATGAAGGAAGATAAACTGCTTTTAATCATCTCAAGGCTTATCAACAATGAATGAGTCGTAGCTACAATCACAAAGTCAAGCCTCACACATTTGAGGTAGGTGATTTGGTTCTCAGAGAAAATCCTAAAAATCAGCAAGACAGAGAGAAGAAGGGCAAGTTCGAACCAAACTGGCTTGGTCCTTACATCATCACAGCAGCATATGGATCCGGTGCATATCAGCTCTCAACCATAGAGAGTGAATCCTTGGAAGATCCTATCAATATCATGCACCTTCGCAAGTTTTACACATAGCTCTTCGGAGTATCCTAATTCAAAATACAAAAAAATCATAAAACAAAAAATTGTTACTTGGTGAAAACCTGGCAAACAGGCGCCTTGTGACAACAAAAAAAAAAAAATCAAAAATCAAAAAAGTAAAGAGAAATAATTTCGTCCAACGGTGAAAACCACTTTGGTGGCACCCTGGGAAAGTACCATGGTGAAAACTGGGTCACCGACACCATGTGTAGAGACATTGCTCCTCCCTCCTTCAGGATTCCATTTCATCTTTCACTTTGCACACACTCACGACCTATTCATCCATTAATAAACATACCCATTCCCATCATGGCTTGTCATTGATCTACCTAAGATTAGTTAGCCATCCATAATAAACATTCCTTTTCACCCTTTTCCATCCATAATAAATCAGCTCCTATCTATGGCTAAGGAAAATCCTATGTCTAGTAATGGGTGTGGAACTAAGAGCATCGCATGTTTTGAGGAGTATAGTTTCTTCCATCTTTCTTTAGTCTATCTGCGCACAACCCGCAATAAAGCAGCATCTGCATCGCCAGTCCGCAATAAATTTTCATCTTCTCCGCAATAAAGTATCAGTTGCATGGATTCAATCAATTTCAGATGAGACACAATAGTAACAATGGGCTCCAACAAATCAAATCTTTCAACAGACTCAGACAGCATATGGTTTAGTGCTATCTATCCTTTTTGTGAAAGTAAACATTGTGACCATAATCAAATAAGACTTATACAAGTGACAAGAGACACTAAACTTGAGGACTACAGTGGATGTTGGTGTCGAGTCTTGGTTTTCTTTACATTTTATCTTTTGGTGACATGTCTTTTAGCTTTTTTGGGATGTCTCTGACTAGGGATTCTATCTCAAGGATGCCTTTGACTAGAAAGGCGAGGATGGGGTATCGTCACCTATTTTTCTTTTGTTATCTGTGGATTGTCTCTTAGTAATGCTATGACTTGTCCAAGGATATGAGGACACTGTGAGTCTAGTATGAACTGGGGCATTCCTTGTTTATGACTGTCTTATCTCCATGCAAACAGGTACAATGACTTTCTGGGTCGAACATATGCCTCAATTGTCATAACCTACTTGCCATAATAAAGCTCAATGATGATAACGCACAAGAAGCTCTTTCACTTTCATATCTTCTATCTTCCATCCCCCTTTTTTGATTGACTTCCATCGTCCTTCTTGAGTCTGTGTAGCCCATTATCACATGACTGAGTATAATGACACGCCAAAAACATTTGCATTTCATGTAGTTGCACCTACATTACCACATATAAGCATTTCATACATACATATAGATATCACAATTGCATCACATCCTGCACACAACTCATGTTAGCACATTTGTATTATCATTTGCATTATCATATTCATTTGCATTTCCTACATTCACATTTGCATTGGCATAACATATTAAAAACATAAAAGAACAAAAATATTGCATTTCATCATGTATATATTTGCATCCATATCATAAGCATCACATAACACATACATCATGAAACATCTCATCACATAGGTACACATGCATATAGCTGCCGCAAAGATGAATCATCTCATATATATATATAAAGTGTCATGATACAATGATGTCAAAATCATATGGCTACAATCACCCAAAGGTGTCTACATCAAAATAAAAAATGGTACAAAATACTGATACATAGGGAGCCCTCTACGGCTATGATGAACTCCCTCCCTCAGAGCCACTTGGCCTCAACGAAGTCTGAGCCCTAGAAGGACCCACCCCAGGATCATCTCTCCTGTCCCCTCTATCTGGTGGTGGTGGAGGACCCATAACCCCACTGCTGGACGCCTGTCTCCTCTTGCTCCCTCCTGTAGCTGTCACTGTCCGCGATGGTCTGTGGAAGCTCCTCACCCGCTGCTCTGGTGGCACTGCCTCGTAATAGAGGTCTCACTAGTAACCTATCTCCTCCCCTGCCCATAGCACATAGGCATATCCAGCCCTTGTATTCTCTGTCGCCTGCCTCCTAGCCCTCAGTGCTATCTCAGCCTCAATATAGCACTAGATAGCCTGATCTCGCTCATGCTCTGTCTCCCTCAGTCGTCTCCTAAGACTGGCTGTCTCCCTCTCCAAGTCTTGAATCTCATCTTCCTATCCCTAGAAAATCTCCCTCAGCTTAAGCAGCTCATCCTCCTCCTCCTCGGTCCCTTGTGCCTCTACCTATGGCTCTGCATGTGGCTCCCCCTGTACTGGTGCCTGTGCCTGTACCTGTACCTACTGCTGCCCCTATCCCTGCACTTGTCTAGGACCCTGTGCTGTTGGCACCTGTAGTGGCAACCCACCGTGACCCCTCACCACCCGAGCTTGTCTCTCCTCCCCACCCTCTCTCTATGGAGCCACCCTCCTCTCTCCAACTACACCCCACCTCCTCCATTGGCCTCTCCCCCCACCATCTCCATCATCATCTCCATCCCCACCACCATCTCCATCTATCACCTCCCCTGGGTCTGTTAGTTGCGGGAATGGATGCTCAGCCCAATACGTCATGTACTCTGCATCCATGCCTGCATCCTCAATATCTGGCCACATATCCCATGGCAAGGGAACTATCTCTACTAGCTACGTCATGGCTTGATCATACGAAAATAATGGCCCAAAGAGCGCCTGATCTCTGACTGTCCGAGCATACATCCCGAAACCCCGTGGCATCTGCTGAATCCTACCAAACTATCTACCCACTCTGTCTACTTGCTGCCTTTCCAATACATAGGGTGTCCGCCCAATCAGATATCTGCTCCGGAAGGTGTATGGTAACTCTACTGCATCATCCTCCCGCTGCTCGCATCCAAGGTACAACCTCCATATTATAGTGTCGATCTCATCCAAGACTCGATGCCAGTACTCCAACCTACCAATCCATGGCTGTGAGGTAATCATATCATACAGATGTACAAAACTGCATCCATGACCCCTACCTCTAAAGTGTATCGGTCGGGTAACCGACAGATGCTCATAGGTCCATACCTGTAGGAATGTGACTCCGCAGCCCAATCCTACGGATCCATGATAAACAAACTAATGCAGCTCATAATATAAGTGTGCCAGCACACACGGTCCCCAGGCATATCTGGTGTGCTGTGTATCCAGTGTCTCCAAGGTGCTCCCCCAACCCATAGCCAATCCTCGTGTCGCCCTGTCTGGACACAAGAACCCACTGATCACTCCTCCTAGCACTACTAGTAGTGCTAGTCCTGTCTATGTCATGGTATCCCATGCCATGTGTCTAGCCCTCATCTCCAGTCTTGGATCCTAAAACACTCATCTCAGGGCCTCCCTATCTCCCTCTCGATCATAAGGAATCGGCTCCCCATCGATCGGTATCCACAGAATCCTATAAACATCCTCCAAGGTGACTGTCATCTCACCCACCGACAAATGGAATGTGCAAGTCTTAGAGTGCCACCTCTCAGCTAATGCAGTCAGCAAACCCATGTTCGCCCAAAACTCAAGCACATACAAAATGTGGCATAAGCCCATAGCATCAATAGTAGCTCTCTCAACAACTGTCAGCTCAGCTTGCAATCTCTGAGTCGATGGGAATCTCTCCTGTGACTCCAGCATAGGCAAGTACTCCTACAAAAATGCAAATCAATCATGTTAGTCATAGTGGCATTCACTGTTCATCACAAAATGCTACTTTTTATCTAAGTGCGTATGGTACTCTATCCTAGTAACACTCCCTCTTCATCACAAAGTGTTGTTGATTATCCTAGTGGTACTCCCTGTTCATCACAAAGTACTACATGTTTTGCACTCCCTGTTCATCAGAAAGTGCTGCTCACATTTGCACTCCCTGTTCATCACAAAGTGCTGCTCATATTATAGTACTCCCTGTTCATCACAAAGTGCTACTCACATTTGCACTCCCTGTTCATCACAAAGTGTTGGTCATATTTTAGTACTCCCTGTTCATCACAAAGTACTATGTCTTGGTACTCACTGTTCATCACAAATTACCTTAACCTATCCTATCCTAGGGTCTCTGCTTGAGTGAATCCTCTTGAGTAGTTTCCTAATTGGCAACATATGTTCTATCACAAAATTGTCAATCCTAGCTCTATTTTCTATCCTAGTCTTCCCTAGAGGATCTGCTTGAGTGTATCCTCTCAACAACTTATCCAATCCACAACGTATGTTCATCACAGAACTGTCGATTTGACCTTGAAGACACAAATGCACCTTCATGACATAAACACGCTTGCATATTGCATAAACGCGCCTGCTCTGCATAGACGCACCTGAAAGACATAGACGTGTCTATGCTCTGTATAGATGTGCCTACACAACGCAGACGCGATCGCATCCTGCACAGATGCCTTTGCCGACATAGACGCGCCTGGCACAAACACAGACATGCCTAGCCAACCCAGACGCGCCTGGCACTAGCACAGATGTGCCTCAATGTTTTTGACACTTTTTGACATTATCCTAAAGTGCATTTATTTCTCTACTTGACATGCATTAATGACAACAATTAATACAACAAGGTACAAGGAGGTTTTGTGGTACTCACCGGCTCTCTTGCCTCTGCTGGCCTTTGAAATTTGTGAACACGATCGAATCTATGAACCAATGCCATTGCTGCTGACTGCTGCTTCTCTATCTCGCTCGGCACTCTAATTTCTTAGGTTTGTGGATGACAATGAGGATGTATTCCCCTCATAGTCTATCTTATAGGCTACCCTAGCCCTCGCCCTAGCCCTCGTTTCCTGAGTCAGTCTTCGTTATCTCGTGACTCTGTCACTTTATCCGGTCAGTCCATTCTAGCCTTTCTTTCTTATCGAGAGATTGTTTGCGATCTTTTCAGACATTTTTCATCCAATCTCCCGAGGGGGCATATCATTCCCATCTTGGGGCAACTTTGTATCAGTTCATCTTATCTTCTTTGAAACAACGCGACAAGCTGCATTGTCTCAAAGAGGGGCAAAATGTAGACACCTAAAATTGTCATGTCTAATTAAATAAATATTTTATTTATTTAATTATCTAAGCCTAATTCTTCTATTAATTAAATAAATATTTATTTATTTAATTAATTCATTTATCCTCTTCTAGCCTTATTTCTCATTTAAATAAATACTTTTATTTATTTAATTATCCGACTTCTTCTATTAATTAAATAAATCTTTATTAATTCATTAGCCTTTTCTACCTATGACACATGTCATTCATCTCTTAATTCATACACTACCTCCCCTTTCATTATTTTATTATTTTCTTTACCTACCCTCTAATCATAGCCGACCTCCTTTTACACCTCTCAATCTTATCCCTCCATTTCTTATGGTGTCTTCTATATAAGGAGATGCTTCCTTCATTATCAAACCCTAACTAACTACTTGATCAATTGACCACTTGACTACACTACGCTTTTCATATGCGATCCTACTTGCAACCACATTCCGTTCTTTGTTGAGCTCTTGTGCACATAAAATCTGAGAGCAAATATATCAAGCAAGATCAATGGAGATAGGAAGAATGGAGATCCAAACCCTATTGGACATTTGATGGTATAATCTTTGTGATTTCATTTGATTTGCATTGTCTTAGGTAATCTTCATATGTTATGGTGGATCTTTGTTGTTGTCAGGCTAGGGTTTTGTGGTTGAATCTATTTAGTCTTTCATCGTTGTTGTTATCCATTTTCACCATATACAGTAACAAAAAAGGAAAATAAATACTTACAAGTAAGAACATACTACACACACTAAAAAAATTTAAGTCCAAAATTGCTTAATTATTTTGAAAGTCATTATCACTAGTCCAATAAAATATTAAGTCACCTAGCCATGGAATTTTTGGGAATAATACAATTTCTTCATGAAATTGATTATTGTATAAAGGTTAACATGATTAATAGTTTGTATGAAAATCTATGTGTCAAAATGGAGGATTCATTCCTTGAATTTCTCTATAAGTTCGCGGTTGAAGTCCTGATGCAGACAAGAATGAGGGATCTTATCAAACTACTCAATATTATAGGCTTAACATGTCATCCAATCTACATTAACATATATATGAAAAAATAAATATGAAACATATCTTTATCTCAAATATCATATACACATTCATACAAGAAAACTCCTCAGGAGCAATTAGTTATATGAATGATTTCAACAAGAGACAAAATTTAAAAAATTTACAATATTTCTAGGGGCTTCATGCCTTCAAATACTCAAACCTCTTTCCTTCAACTTTATTTGCTACACTCTTTTTAAGCTGTAAATTTTTCTTCATCCTACATCTTTCATGGTTGTTTTGAACACTTATAACATACATGCTAATTTTTTTTTCCCTTCTTATTCTTCTCCTCTTAGCAAGTTGATTGCCTCTACTCTTCCTTATCCCAACATCTAAAGCACCCTGTAAGTTCATCTCCAACTTGCAACTTCGTAATCAAAGAGTTTGCAAAATTTTAATACGGTAAAATGTTTAGCCCCATTGAAATTTAGGTACAAATTGTAATAATTAAGAATTTGATTCCTTAAAGTGGTACAAATATTTAACATAAAGAATTTTTAAAATAATTTATATTTTTTTACAAATTTTTTAATTAATGAATATAAAAATTACATAATTATATCAAGAGACATAACTATAAAAACAAGGAGTGGAGTGTAATAAAACAAGCATGTTAACCAAAACTATTAAAAAGCTAACATATATTTAAAAAAATGAAAACTATAAAATAAATCTTAAAGTAGAAAAAAAATTGAATAAAATAACATTTAAGCTAACAAAACTACTCTTAATTAAGTAAAAACACCTTTAAATAAATATAAATAGTAATTCACATAAAATAAAATAAATAATATAATAAAATTTAATAAATTAAGTTAAATATATATTAAATATTTTTTTATATTAAATAACATTTACAATCACAAAATGATTTAGATCATTTTTTCTATTTATTATTATTTTTTTGAAAATCAAAATTTAAATATGAACATATTTTCAATTGACATTTAGGAGTTGATTT